>NW_027069602.1:858389-1064514 GCF_002906115.3 Quercus suber | reverse complement strand
GAGTTGGACTCACCGGGAACCGACCTGAGAACCAACTTGACCTGTGGACACCCCTAGGTAACACACACACACACACACACACACACACACACCCAATACTTAGAGAAAATTTAATTAAATTCAAAATTGAATTTTACTTTTGTTAGCTTTCCATACAAATTAAATTATTTAGATTTTTACTGTTATTTTTTCTTTGAACTAATCAGCATATTTTTTATATTGTTTCTATTTAGATATTTTTTATGCTAAGATACTGAGTGTAACAAATTGTAATTGGGCTAAACGATCCTATGTATCTATTCCTATTCAATTTAGGAGATACTATTTGATAATTCCTCAGAAATTAGTAGGCTGAAAATCTCGGGCGTTAATGATCTAAAGGCTGTTGGTGAATTATGAAAAAACAAACAAGAAAATCAGAAGAGACTGGTGGAGGCCGGCCAAGAATCCTCCGATGACAAAGTCAGTATTTTGTGTGATTCCAAGTATAATGGAAGAAAAAAAATGAATGAATTTACCTTCTCATAGAATGCTTATATAGTGTGTATGAAGTGGTTATTTCTTTTATGTAACTTCCCCCATTGTTGCAGAGTCTAGAAAACTTGGAAATAACTCCCGTAACTGCCATGGAAGTTATATTGCTTGGCTTTATTTTCTCTAACCGTTGCTGACAATGGTTCGCAGTGATGAATTACGATCTCACCCAGGATGAGCTTGCCCAGGACGTGCTCTCCAAGACGAGATTGACCAAGACGCTACTAGGACGATCTTTTCCTAGACGAACATTTTAATGGGCATGCTTTGGATCTGGACGAGCCTCATGGACGAATCTGGAGTGTTTTGTAGTCCCATCACTATTGGATCAATTTGTTCTTTTATTTTTGTGTTGTATTTAGTAGAATTTCACGAACAGTGATTGTGAATTGATATTGTATATGTAGTATCCAATAGTGATTTTCAAAATTATATACATAATAGCAGTGTAACGAGAAACTTGGCTAATATCAGGCTAGTATCCTAGTCGAACTAATATTCTATATATTTTACAACTCAAGATAATATTAATAGCACCATTACAATTCATTATTCCTGTGCGTAAGCATGGACTACATACTAGTAGCTAATAATAGACATGCTTTTAATATATATGTTGAATGTAATTTATGCATAAAAAAAGGATGGTTAAGCTAATTACATAATTATATTAGGCTAATTGAGTATAAAAATACTAGCCATTAGTTTTATTTTTATTTTTATTTTTATTTTTTATTTTATTTTTTAAGTAAACAGTAATACTTATTAGAGCACACACGAAATAGTAGTACTAGTATTTTAAACCGGGTTTATAATACATTACATAATCAGAGTAGAACATTAAAATGGTCTAATATTTGTAATTGTAGACTGAGTTATAAACAGCGGACACTAGACACACACAGCTAATGTGGGATAAACATCCTAAACAAATTGTTAATAAACAATCATTACCCAAACAAATTCATTTCATTGGCCAACATAAAAGCACGTCGCACCAAATATAGCCTGAAGCATAATTTTACATTGAAGCATGACTTCTCTATATATAGTCCCTTGAAGGGAACAGCCCCGACCTTGCAATATATAAATATATATTCCCATTTAAAAGTCAAACCTAATTTAAGATGAAATTTACTCTTCTAAAAAATAAGGACTAAAATTATAGTTGTACTTAGAAAAAACAAATAGAGGCTCTAACATACTGTATCCAGCCAAATCAGCTACAATAATGGTGACTAGATTTAAGGCGATGTGAAGAGAGGGGGGGAGAAGCATTATACTGAAAAGATAACAATACTAACAAATATGTACTCCTAATAGACCATTAGAAACCCATCCTATTGGCCATAATTATATTTCCTCTGTAATGGAGAGGTAATTAATGTTTTTTCCAAGCACAAAATTGAGCTTGCAAAGTCTAATTGCTACATGATCAACATATTTGAAGTCAGTCCTAAAAAATTCAAATATAATAAATATGACTAGCCATCTGAAAAAACAAACAAGAAGAGAGCAAATCGGTTCAAACTTATAAAGTGTAGATAATACATGAATTCTCAATGTCTACCATCTTCGATTTCTGTGTTGCTATGAATAAACAAACGAAGAATTTGGGGAAACAAAACGAACATGGAAATTAAGAGATTTTGCATATTTTATGGAATTAGGGTTTTGATCCTAGCCTTCTAGTTCCACTATATCAAAGTGATTTTGAGGATTTTGAACCAGAGAATTAATTTCTTCAATTATACGTGCAAACTCAATAGTTCTTGATTTTCCAAAACTTTTGGATTTCTTTGCTAGTTGTTAGGACAACTACATTGTTATATTACAATTTTTTATTTTTTTTTAATTTTTTTTTATCAAGGAGTGCTCCTCTTATTGGAAGTAATATTTTTATTAATATGAAACAAGTTATAATTCATGTGTGTTGCTAATGCGCATTAGAACAAGAAGTGTATAATGTGATTTGTAATTTTATTTTATAATAACAACTAGGCACTAATCCGTGCGATGCACGGAAAAGCTATTGAATATGAATTATTAATTAATCTTTGTTTATTTCCATTAAAAAGAAAAAGCAAATGGGAAAAAAAAATTCCAACAATGAAAGAAGAATTTAAGCTACTACTTATACAATGTTGTTGACAATGCCAAGTAGCCTTAAAAACTTTAGTTTTTTTTGCCTTAGTAACCCGAAGATGCCCAAAACAAAAACATGAGACAACACACATAGAATGGATTTGAATTTTTTCACAAAGAAAGAAACCATAGGATACCTTACATTAAGTTTTGTGAATGTGAATGAATATTGCACATTAGTAGTATCTAACTCTCATCACAAAGAATGAATGTTACACATTAGGATTCCAATCTCAAAAATCCCTATCCTTGATACCAAACATTCAATTACTAAAAGGAAAATATCAATTAAACAAAAATTAGGATTCCAATCCCCAAATAATCAATAAACAATTAAATTTCAATTTCTAGGATTCCAATCTCCTAAACCACATGAACCACCTAAAAATAAAAAAACTTGTGTAGTAGGCTTGATTGATGACTATTTCGTACTAAATCTATAGTTTCAATTCAAGTGTTTATCGAAAATTTTAAAATTTTCACTATTCTTAGGATTGGATTTTTGCATAACTTGCTAATTGTATAATCACCCTATTTCCAACCTTAGACACCACAATAAACACACAACTTTGATTAAGTTGCAGATGTTGCATAAGGTAGTTATGCTCTACCAATAGATTACCAATAAATTGCATCTTTGAAAGGTGCTTGACTCATGCGCAAGATTCTCATAAGTTTAGCCTTGTGACACTCCAAAGCAAAGTCTGAACACTAACATCCTATGCAAACTTAACATAATGCATATGTATACCCAATAACAATCTTCTTCAAACTACATGCCCCAATCACCTTTCCTTGATAATCACGAATATTAGCCACTAAACCAACATAAGAACAATTAGAGAGCACATAAGGTTATACATGAAATCTATTCTATAATTGAAGAATTTTTTTAAATAAATATTAGCCACCAAACTGGCATCAAATTCACTGCATCTAGTGATTCATTGTGTATTAATAACTGATGAATTTTTTTAAATAGTAATAATTTATATTAATCAAAAGAGTTCTGGATTATTCACTATCAAACAAAGAGTAGAAAAGCTAAAGAGGGGGAAAAAAAACCTTAGTTCTCACGCACAACATAAAGATGTTAGATGGTGAATGGAGTGCATCTGCTAGGTTTGTATTTGAGTTTGCCATGAGCACTATGCTTGGCTTTGAGGGGGCTGACAAGGAGGTAGAGGTGAGAGTTGAATGCTATGAAAGAGGGAGGGAGGCAGAGGCAGGTCGTGGAAGAGTCGGGTTATTTTTTCTTAAAATTTAAACTTAATTAAATAAATAAGTAAAAATTAATGATGTGAAAAATTGTGAAGGCTAGAAAGCTTATATGATACAACCTAAGGAAGCCAACCATTGGTCAAATGTCTTTGGTTTTATAATATATATAAATAAGATTGTTATATCAGAAAACAGGGAATGACATTAATTGTACCGTTAGACACATCGTTTTATTTATTTATTGGATAAACAAGAGTATCCAAACCCATGTTTGTTGCTTATACACACAAGGAGTGTATAATGTGATTTGTATTTTTATTTTATAATAAAACATGCAATGACATTAATTGCACCATTAGACACATCATTTTATTTATTTATTAGATAAAAAAGGGTGTATCCAGACCCGATGGGGGTGGCCCTAAGATGGGAAAAAGACGTCATGAGGGTGGCTCTAAAATAAAGATAAAAAGTTTAGAATATAAAATATCATGAGATTTTAAGAATCAATAAGCCAACCCCTTAGAGTTTACACCTTATTTGACTGCCAACATTGACAGAAAACAATATATTGCGGGAAACCCATAATCATTGAAACATGAATTCTCTAACAATATTTAAAAGTTCACTGGCCCGTCGAGGGTCCACGAGATCAATATTGTGGAACCCATAATCATCGAAACATGCCTCGACCTGGACCCCACACGCTACCAACATCTCCACAAACTCCTGTTGCCGATCGATCATCGGGTCCCCACTAAACCCAGTAACCAAACACCTTTTTAGCGTACTAATCATCTGCTTGTGTGGGCCCTGCACCATGGGATTACAATACCGATGGTCCCGATTAGTCGATTTTGGCAAAACAAGTTCCCACAACAGGTCGAGCACAGGCAAAGGCAAAATCTCATCCGCAGCGTATCGCAGCTCTGATTCAGTTCTTTGTAGACCTCCAAACATGGGTTGGTTCATTATAACCCCAGCAATCTTCAATGGCTCCAATTTCATCAAGTCTGTCTTTAAACCCGAATATAGCGCGATGTTTCCACCGCATCCAACACCGTAAAGATAACACCTCGAGAAGTCTCCGTAGTCTGTGAGCCACTGCTCACCGTTGGGGTTTGTGGCTTGTTCTTTAACCCAGTTCATAGCATCGACAGCATCTTCGTACTGCGCTGGGAGTCGACTCTCGGGTGCTAGACGATAGTTCACGGACACAACAATGGTGAGAAGCTCGCTCGCAATGTCCTCACAGTTTGTGTGGGCATCAGAGTCAGCTGCACTTAAGAGAATCCAGCCACCGTGGTGGCAGTAAATTACAATGGGAAGTCGAGCGATGGTGTTGTCAATATTGGAAGGCAATTTTGTTGGTCGGAAAATACGAACCCATGTCTTAGTTTTGACGTTGAGAGTGACGTCTTTGGAGACCACAGGGTCCCCATTGGGGTTTGCCTCGATTGTGGGGCGGGATTGGCCTCGATTGAGCGTACCATCTGGGTTGAGCTCGATGTTGAGGTGGTCGTAAGGGTCGAATCTTGACCTTTGTGTTTTAGTATTTTCTTCTTCTTCTTTGGAAAAGTAGCTGTAATTGGAGGAATTTCGCGTATTGTTTTTTGCATATAGCCATGAACCCATGAAGAAGACCTATGTATGAACAAGTTTGAGTTCTTTTTTTTTTTTTTCGTTTCTTTTCTTTTTATTTTGAAAACGGTTATTATTATTATCTTTTTTAATTTTTATTTTGTCATTGTAATCACGTTAACGAAAACATCGGATATGCGTGTATCAGCTGAGACCATCAAAGTTGGGTAATATGTGATGTTTTCCGTGGTTGAAAATGTCAAAGGTGGGTTGTTAATTTTCTTATTTGGAGCAAAAAGAGTAATTTTAGTATCATATAAAACTGCACAATTTTTACTATAATTATTTTATATTATATATTGTGATTGATTACAAGTTATTATATATAAACTCATCACTTTTTATCTACTAGTTACTATTACATAGACAATTATAGTATTTTATATAGTCTTAAATATTTTTACAAAAAGGGATAATGTGGTGGACTAGAGCATGGAGGTATCGTACTTTTGAACCCGAAATTTGTTCAGAACTTAGTCAAATTCGTGCTGTTGATGTTAGTTTTTATAAACCAAAGATTCCGGTACGTTAAGGTGGTCAAATATTAACGGGATGGATTCAGATCTGCATCATACAAACCAAAGAATAGATTGAAAGTTAAAATTATTTGACCTCTAAATATATATTTTTTTCAAAAATAGTTCAAACTTTTATATCTCACATAATCATTTTAAGAGATAAAGCGGACTTCACCGGAAAAACCTAAAAATCCAGATAAGGATGTAATTACCATATATTTTTGAGAGCGATTCTCAATATATATATATATATATATATATATTTTTTTTTCAAAATATTCTATTTTCCGTGGTTGCAAACTAGAATTTGTTCCCGTGTTTCTGTTACATATCCAAGTTCACACCAATATTATGCTCCCGAGAAATTTATTATTCAACTACGTACATATACAACCCTGAATTCTTATGAATAGTATGCCAGCTGAAATGAGCAATCACAGTCTCATAGATTATCTGATTATGTCGTCAGATCCCTACCAACACTTTCAAATTGCTCACAATACTGATGGCACTCTCACTCGATATATGAGGTTGCCAAAGACCAAAGCAAACCCAGTGGCCTCTCCTGGAGATCCTGTGCTCTCCAAGGATCTCACTCTCAATGCCCAAAACAAAACCCGTGTCCGAGTCTACATTCCGACACCAAAACTTTCTTCAAATGATGGCATAAGGATTCCCATCATAATTTTCTACCCTAGTTCTGCATGGGTTCTTTTAAATTGGGACACTACCCTGGTCCATTTACAAAGCTCAAAGCTCGCATACCAAGTTCCTGCCATTGTTGTTAGCGTTGAATATCGCGTTGCCCCAGAGAATAGGCTCCCAGCGCAATACCATGATGCAGTGGACGCAATTCTCTGGGTGAGAGAACAAGCATTGGATCCAAATGGTGAGCAATGGATTAGAGATTATGGAGATATTTCAAGGTGTTATCTACATGGAAGTGCTAATGGTGGAAATATGGTATTTTTCGCTGCGTTAGAAGCAACGGGAATGGAGTTGGAGCCCTTGAGGATTGCTGGGAATATAATGAACCAGCCCATGTTTGGTGGCATGCAAAGGACGAACTCAGAGTTACAGAACTATGGGGACGTGATGTTGCCCTTGTGTGCACAAGATTTGGCTTGGAAGCTCTCGTTGCCAGAAGGTGAAGATCGAGACCATTGGTATTGTAATCCGATGGTGGAGGGCCCCCATACGGGTGCCATTAGTAAGCTTGGTAGGTGCCTTGTGATTGAGTCCCGTGGGGACCCATTGATTGATCGACAACAGGAGTTTGCAACCATGTTGATAAGGCATGAGGTCCAGACTGAAGTGCAATTCGACCCTTTGGGGTGCCACGCGATCGAGATCATAGACCTGGAATGGGCAAATGCTCTTGTGGAAAGGATTAAACGCTTTATTGTAGAAGCCGAAAATAAATCATGAGTTGCAAGAGTTTTTTAGCTCAATTGATTGGCATCTATTTATATTTCTAATAGAGATATCTAAAATTTGAACCCTCTCTTCCACAACTATCAAATTATAAATAATTAAATTAATTTAAATAAGAAAAATCTTAGTTCACTTAATGTAGCTAGTATAATTACCCTGAGAGAGAATGAATGATTGCGTAATTAGATTATCATGTACTTTCCTCACAAATAAAAAATACTCCATACTTGAAAGCACACATTTATATATGCATAGATAAAAAAGATTTGAGTTTATTCCAAATCAGGTGAAAGCATCTCTAAATAATTTAGTGGTTGTTGATATGTATGTATTATATTTAGTTGAATTAATGAAAGTGATCCAAGTAAGTCACATTAAATTTATGGTGAGTCACACTAATGAGAAGGAAAAACCCAAAATAGATTTCATTATTACTAGCTTTCTTATGCAATGCATGTTTTATATTAAAGTTGAATTACAATGAAAATCAAACTAAACCCAAATTAACTTTTAATTGTAGTCTAATTTGGTGTCAAGTGTCTATTTTAATTTTATTAACTTTGGTAAGCCAATTTTTGTGCATATCAGGCTATCCTAACTAATGCAACTTTTACTACCACACACATTTAGTATGATGGTCATTCTATAAGTATAAGTACTTGTGGTGTGTTGGGAGGGGGGGAAGGGCAAATATCGAGATTCAAGTCTTCAAGAGAGAGTTTCACACACATATACACTTAAATTATGTTAAAATAGAATTTCTATCTTGTAAAAAAAAAAAAAAAAAAAAAACTAATGCAACTTTTCTTATGCTATAGCCCGCGTGTTTTGTACTTAAAACTACCATAGAGGCCATTATGATCCCCAGACTATGGTCGGCAACAAAATTATGCCTCAGAAATAAATCAAAAAGTATCGAACTAAATTGTGTGGCACCGCATGACTCTTCTTCGTTATCAAGCTAAAAAAAGTAGTTGCTAACGAAAATGCAACAAACATGAATGAAGGGAAAGCTGTTGTAAATTAACCAAAAATGAAAGTTGTTAGAGAGAAAAAAAAACATTGTTATCCACACCATGGTTTTAAAAACCGAACCGGTCATAGAACCGTTTTTTTTGTAATTTCCGGTTCAACCCCAGTTTTTGACCGGTTCTTGGCCGGTTTTCTGGTTGTTGACTGGTTTTGGAGCTTTTAACCGGACCGGATTGGCCTCCGGTTCCCGGTTGAACCGGTCGGACCGGCCGGTCCGGTCCGGTTTTTAAAACAGTGATCCACACAGTACAGTGGGAAAATTTCGGCCTAAATTTTTGGAACTACATTATTTTCATGGTTACAGAGTCTGGATCTGGGCTTCTGTTATATATACCCAGATTCACCATTAAAATTTTCATGCACCTAGAAATTTATTACAGAAGTAGAAAACCCAAAGTTCTTCCACCTAGAAATTATTAAACAAGCAAAATCGATATTATGTCGTCTGATAGAGATCCCTGCGACTAACTTAAAATTGCTCTAAATCCTGATGGTACTCTCACTAGATTTGTGACGTTCCCAAAGAAAAAGGCAAACCCCATGGCCTCTAATGGCGACCCTGTGGTCTCCAAGGATCATACTCTCAATGGCCAAAAGAAAACCCATGTCCGAATCTACATGCCGGCCATCAAATTGGCTCGAAATGATGACACAAGTTTCCGATCGTAATTTCCTACCCCCTTTTGAGTTGGTACCTTTCTTTATGGGATACTGAAGTTGCATTGACATAGATACAGGTACGGATACGACATGAGTATGGACATAGAAGTACAACAATTTTTGAAAAATAAAAATACGGCATGGCGTGAACACGATAATTAAATAATTAATTAAAATTTATATTTAGACATATTTTTTAATATTTTTAGACATGAAAAATAAACAAAAGCTAGAGGAGTAGCTGGATAAAGAATTAAAAAATTGATTAAATAAAGAACAAAGCCCAATAAAATTTTGAAAAGACGGCATGTACTTAGTCAAATTTTAAAAATAAAGAATAAACAAAAGCTAGAAGAGTGCACAAACAAACCATAAAAAAATTGATTAAACCCAATGAAGTTTAAAAATGAGTGGTTGTATTTAGTGGTTGACAGAATGCAAGTTGTCAATCATCTTCAAAGAGACCAAAAGACTCTAGAGATTGAAAAATTATAAGGTTCACGTGGTGGACAAGTGATGTAATTCACTATTTCACTAAAAAACTCAAACCTATTTAATATTGTTGAGTTAGAATTTTTTTTAAAAACAGAAACTGATTATTGAATCAGCAATTTTAAACAAATATGAGTCTTTTAGTGGAATAGTTGACAAGCGAGGTAGTTTACCAGAAGATTGTATAATTTCTCCTAGAATGAGAGAGAAAAAAAAAAAAAAACTGCAGAAACAACAATTGAAAAATAAGTAGAGAAAGAGAAAATGCAGAAATAGCAGTTGGCAAAAACGCAGAGAGAGAAGGTGAGTGAGACTAAGTGTTTGTTTAGATACAGCTTATTTTGATGAAAATTGAAAATACTGTAACAAAATAATTTTTAAATGTGTGAATAGTGTCGTGAGACCCGTGAACAATGCGTGAACAGTATATGAACAATGCACTTTGTCTCCTGCGCAATGAATTTATGTGCATGAATAGTGCAGTTACTGTTCATACGCGCTGAAAAAAAAAAAACACACACACACACACACAAACGTGAGGGAAAAACGTGAATCCAAACACTCACTAAAAATAAGAGTAAGAACAAATAGTGGTGCAATCTCAATGTCTGAGGTTGAAGTTTCATCAATGGTTGAGCCTGTAAGTACCAAAAAGAAGAAGAAGAAGAACCTTGAAAAAAGAAAAAAAAGAAAAAACTTTGAATCAACTGAACCTGTGAGAACCATGTTGGCGCCGTGTTGGAGAGGCGGAAAAAAAAAAAAAAGACATTGCTCGGACACCAGAGTCCGACGAGTTTTACCGGTATTGGTGTCCGGCTTGTGTCGGACACCGGTACTTTGCCAAAAATGGCATGTCGGTGCAACCTACGATCTATAAAATAACCTCGAAGCTCATATCCCAGGTTCCTGCTATTGTTGTCTTCGTTGGCTACCGCATTGCCCCAAAAAATAGGTTGCCAGCGCAACACATGACGCCATGGAAGCAATTCTTTGGGTGAGGGAACAAGCATTGAATCCAAAGGGTGAGCAATGGATTAGAGATTACAGAGATATTTCAAGGTGTTATCTACATAGAAGTGGTTGTAGTGGGAACATAGCATTTTTCGCAGCATTAGAAGCAACGAGAATGGAGTTGGAGCCCTTGAAGATTGTTGGGAATATAATGAACGAACCCATGTTTAGTGGCATGGAAAGGAAGAAGTTAGAGCTGCAGAATCGTATGGACCCTGCCTTCCCATTGTGTGCATATGATTTGATGTGGGAGCTCTCATTACGAAGGTGAAAATTGAGACCATTGGTATTGTAATCCTATAGCGGAGGGCCCGCACACAAGCGCCATCAGCAAGCTTTGTAGGTGTCTTGTGATTAGGTTTTATGGGGACTTGATGATCGATCTGCAACAAGAGTTTGTAACCATGTTGATGAGGCATGGGGTCCAGATCGATGTGCTGTTCCACCATTCAGGGTTCCAAGCAATTGAGATGGTAGGCCCGGAATGGTCGAATGCTATTGTGGAAATGATTAAAGACTTCATCGATGAAATGGAAAACAAACCATGACTTCAATACTTTGTTATTAATGTGGGATTAATGTTACTAGAATTGTTACTAATGTGGTATATATTAATGTTAATAGAAGTAGTATGTTTACAATATTTTCATTACAAATCATAGGTGGTAATTTGTTATTGAGTTTAATTTAAATTTATCACTTAAATTACTTTTTTTTTTAAATTTATTTAATTATAACAGCTAGCAACAACTTACCACTTAGAATTTGTTGTAAAAGTGTTGTGACGAACATAGCATTTCTAGTTAAGTTTGTACAAAAGGTTGAGCAAAAATAGGAAAATCTTCTAACCAAATTTGAGATCCCTCCGAAACATGATCAAACATTAGAAGGCTTGACTTGATTTGCTAATATATATATATATATATTCTCTATACTTCAATGCACGCATTTTATCTGAATAGGCAAAATGTTTATGTGGCAAATAAATTGCATTATCAGCAAGTCTAATATTAAAAAATCAAATGCAATGTTAATGAATCTAAATTTTATTGGCCACTTTAGCACTTAGATGAAAAAAAAAAAAAAGTCACATCAGCATTTAATATATTATTATTATTATTATTTTTTCCTAACAAATCTATTCCTTTTCATCATTTTTATTTATGAGAAGATCCTTTTCATCATCTCGGTTTGTGCATTACAAGTAATTCCATAGATGATTATTAGAATATATGTGAATCATGTTAGGAACATATGTTATCTAGAATTGACTAATCCTTTGATAAGATACACTTTATTTGTAATTAGATAGATCTAGGATGTGTTTAATACTTCAAGGAATAAAAGGTCAAGTCCAAGTGTTAAAGTCATGTAAATTTGTCTAAAAATCAAGTGAAGAAGTGTTGCATTTTAAAACTTGACAGCTAGCTAGACAGCTAGCATCTATCAAGGTTTAAAAGACAAATTTAGCTCGATGCTCGATAGCTGTTCGATAAATAACCTATCTATTAAGATTTACAAAAATCAATTTTTCAGATCTGATTTCACACATATTCGTGTAGACATGTTTAAGCTTTCTTTTCTCACAACCCTAAACATATATAAGGATTATTTTAAGGGCTATTATAGCTGATGCAAGTGGATGAAACTTGATGCAAATGTTTTGTTTAAGCAAATTGTGACAGGATACATATGCCCTAGTTCATCTTTCTCTTGAAAAAGCTTCTGCGTTTGTACGCTGTAGGGTTTTGTAATCAAGGAGTTTCGTGATGTTTATCGTATTGATGAATTGAAGAACTTTGCAGCCAATATTCTTCTCAAGTTGGTGGTTAGTCACGTACTTGAATCCATGCATTGATTGGTTAGTCATGTACTAGGAGCCGTGCATTAAAAAGGAGAGATTGTAATTACAGAACAAGTCCAATTAGATATTGGGGTAAGGGTTCAATTGTAGGTTGGTATAAGGTATTGGAATTTCTTTACTTGTAACTGCTTATTGTGATAATAGTAAATTCTCGGGAGTGGTGACCTTAAAATCACCCGATGGAGTTTTTGCCTTGGAGGTTTTTCCTATTCATAAACAAATCACCGTATCAACTTTATTTTTCACTGCATATTAACTTAGTTGGTGATTTGTTTGTGCTACCATGCTTATTGCATGAAATTAAATCTAATTAATTCACTTGACTAATTAATTGATTAATTTACCAAATGGGTCAATACACTCTTGGCTTATCAATGATATGTAGAAGTGCTACATCTTAATTCATGCATTTGGACATGATTTCCACTTTTAATTTTAGTAGAGACAATCTCGAGTAATGTTCTATTTGCATATTAAGCTACAACACTAATTAAATTCCTAGCATATTGAGCTAAGATGTGAGCAGGGTGATTGCGTTGCCGTCGAACATGAGAGACTTGTACTCCCTTAAAATTCTTTAGCTTATGTTGTACCCCCTCAACCCTATTGAGAATAGTCATTGGTGGTTCACACAATCCATTCACAGTCTCATCAACAATCTGTGAGTCACATTCAAAAATAACCTCTCAAACTCCACATCCCATGCAAATGAACCCCTTCCACCAAAGCTTTGGCTTTAATTTCTAATGGGCCTAGTGGGTAAGGTATATTTTTACTCAAGCAGCTTCTACTCTTCCAGCGAAATCACGAATGACTACCCTAATGCCCGAAGAATGAGAAGACTCAAATGTTGCACCATTAACATTAAGTTTATACCAAGGAACTTTCAGAGGTGACCATTGAGCATCTTTGTTGAACCCCCCTGAATGTATCTTGAGGTTAACCATCTGAAATTCATCTAGAAGGAAACGAGCTCGCTGCAAAATTGCCAAACCTTCCTGTCTTGGCTTTCCCAACTGAACCTCATTCCTGTTAAACCACATGCATCGTGCCACCATGGCCACCAACTCCAGCAACTCTTGTCCCACCCGAACCCCAATAAAAAAAAAAAAAAGACATTGCTCGGACACCAGAGTCCGACGAGTTTTACCGGTATTGGTGTCCGGCTTGTGTCGGACACCGGTACTTTGCCAAAAATGGCATGTCGGTGCAACCTACGATCTATAAAATAACCTCGAAGCTCATATCCCAGGTTCCTGCTATTGTTGTCTTCGTTGGCTACCGCATTGCCCCAAAAAATAGGTTGCCAGCGCAACACATGACGCCATGGAAGCAATTCTTTGGGTGAGGGAACAAGCATTGAATCCAAAGGGTGAGCAATGGATTAGAGATTACAGAGATATTTCAAGGTGTTATCTACATAGAAGTGGTTGTAGTGGGAACATAGCATTTTTCGCAGCATTAGAAGCAACGAGAATGGAGTTGGAGCCCTTGAAGATTGTTGGGAATATAATGAACGAACCCATGTTTAGTGGCATGGAAAGGAAGAAGTTAGAGCTGCAGAATCGTATGGACCCTGCCTTCCCATTGTGTGCATATGATTTGATGTGGGAGCTCTCATTACGAAGGTGAAAATTGAGACCATTGGTATTGTAATCCTATAGCGGAGGGCCCGCACACAAGCGCCATCAGCAAGCTTTGTAGGTGTCTTGTGATTAGGTTTTATGGGGACTTGATGATCGATCTGCAACAAGAGTTTGTAACCATGTTGATGAGGCATGGGGTCCAGATCGATGTGCTGTTCCACCATTCAGGGTTCCAAGCAATTGAGATGGTAGGCCCGGAATGGTCGAATGCTATTGTGGAAATGATTAAAGACTTCATCGATGAAATGGAAAACAAACCATGACTTCAATACTTTGTTATTAATGTGGGATTAATGTTACTAGAATTGTTACTAATGTGGTATATATTAATGTTAATAGAAGTAGTATGTTTACAATATTTTCATTACAAATCATAGGTGGTAATTTGTTATTGAGTTTAATTTAAATTTATCACTTAAATTACTTTTTTTTTTAAATTTATTTAATTATAACAGCTAGCAACAACTTACCACTTAGAATTTGTTGTAAAAGTGTTGTGACGAACATAGCATTTCTAGTTAAGTTTGTACAAAAGGTTGAGCAAAAATAGGAAAATCTTCTAACCAAATTTGAGATCCCTCCGAAACATGATCAAACATTAGAAGGCTTGACTTGATTTGCTAATATATATATATATATATTCTCTATACTTCAATGCACGCATTTTATCTGAATAGGCAAAATGTTTATGTGGCAAATAAATTGCATTATCAGCAAGTCTAATATTAAAAAATCAAATGCAATGTTAATGAATCTAAATTTTATTGGCCACTTTAGCACTTAGATGAAAAAAAAAAAAAAGTCACATCAGCATTTAATATATTATTATTATTATTATTTTTTCCTAACAAATCTATTCCTTTTCATCATTTTTATTTATGAGAAGATCCTTTTCATCATCTCGGTTTGTGCATTACAAGTAATTCCATAGATGATTATTAGAATATATGTGAATCATGTTAGGAACATATGTTATCTAGAATTGACTAATCCTTTGATAAGATACACTTTATTTGTAATTAGATAGATCTAGGATGTGTTTAATACTTCAAGGAATAAAAGGTCAAGTCCAAGTGTTAAAGTCATGTAAATTTGTCTAAAAATCAAGTGAAGAAGTGTTGCATTTTAAAACTTGACAGCTAGCTAGACAGCTAGCATCTATCAAGGTTTAAAAGACAAATTTAGCTCGATGCTCGATAGCTGTTCGATAAATAACCTATCTATTAAGATTTACAAAAATCAATTTTTTAGATCTGATTTCACACATATTCGTGTAGACATGTTTAAGCTTTCTTTTCTCACAACCCTAAACATATATAAGGATTATTTTAAGGGCTATCATAGCTGATGCAAGTGGATGAAACTTGATGCAAATGTTTTGTTTAAGCAAATTGTGACAGGATACATATGCCCTAGTTCATCTTTCTCTTGAAAAAGCTTCTGCGTTTGTACGCTGTAGGGTTTTGTAATCAAGGAGTTTCGTGATGTTTATCGTATTGATGAATTGAAGAACTTTGCAGCCAATATTCTTCTCAAGTTGGTGGTTAGTCACGTACTTGAATCCATGCATTGATTGGTTAGTCATGTACTAGGAGCCGTGCATTAAAAAGGAGAGATTGTAATTACAGAACAAGTCCAATTAGATATTGGGGTAAGGGTTCAATTGTAGGTTGGTATAAGGTATTGGAATTTCTTTACTTGTAACTGCTTATTGTGATAATAGTAAATTCTCGGGAGTGGTGACCTTAAAATCACCCGATGGAGTTTTTGCCTTGGAGGTTTTTCCTATTCATAAACAAATCACCGTATCAACTTTATTTTTCACTGCATATTAACTTAGTTGGTGATTTGTTTGTGCTACCATGCTTATTGCATGAAATTAAATCTAATTAATTCACTTGACTAATTAATTGATTAATTTACCAAATGGGTCAATACACTCTTGGCTTATCAATGATATGTAGAAGTGCTACATCTTAATTCATGCATTTGGACATGATTTCCACTTTTAATTTTAGTAGAGACAATCTCGAGTAATGTTCTATTTGCATATTAAGCTACAACACTAATTAAATTCCTAGCATATTGAGCTAAGATGTGAGCAGGGTGATTGCGTTGCCGTCGAACATGAGAGACTTGTACTCCCTTAAAATTCTTTAGCTTATGTTGTACCCCCTCAACCCTATTGAGAATAGTCATTGGTGGTTCACACAATCCATTCACAGTTTCATCAACAATCTGTGAGTCACATTCAAAAATAACCTCTCAAACTCCACATCCCATGCAAATGAACCCCTTCCACCAAAGCTTTGGCTTTAATTTCTAATGGGCCTAGTGGGTAAGGTATATTTTTACTCAAGCAGCTTCTACTCTTCCAGCGAAATCACGAATGACTACCCTAATGCCCGAAGAATGAGAAGACTCAAATGTTGCACCATTAACATTAAGTTTATACCAAGGAACTTTCAGAGGTGACCATTGAGCATCTTTGTTGAACCCCCCTGAATGTATCTTGAGGTTAACCATCTGAAATTCATCTAGAAGGAAACGAGCTCGCTGCAAAATTGCCAAACCTTCCTGTCTTGGCTTTCCCAACTGAACCTCATTCCTGTTAAACCACATGCATCGTGCCACCATGGCCACCAACTCCAGCAACTCTTGTCCCACCCGAACCCCAATTATCAGATGCCAAATAAATTCCACAAACTTTGGGAAAGCCAATACAAGGCAAACTATTGATTCTTATGTCATAATATAACAACCATACACATAGTCACCCAATTTTTTGGCTTGACTTTTCGCCTATCTTTAAAGTGATTTATTGTAATCCGGTGCAAAATATGTGTGAGATGTGAATTGTAGGTGTCCAGCTCGATGAAGACAAGGTGCTTGTTGGGTTGTAGGGATAGATTTGATGTGTTGGGGGTGGCAGAAAAGGGGATGTTGTTCGTCTGATGGTTATTATCGGTGGTTAAGGACTTGAGGTTGATGATTTAGGGTGATCGTATCACGGCCAAGGAGTGGCTTTTGGGTTGATAGTGACGAGATGGTGGAGGAAGAGAGTGGTGGTTTTTGTTTGGGTAGGAATAAAAATATGACTAGAAAAGTGATGCTTGGTAGTTTTTTATTATTATTTTTATTTATTTATTTATTTTTATGAGAGGTAGTTTTTGGTTTGGAGTGTGAGAGAAAAAAAATATTGAGATTTTATTTTTATGTTTATTGTTGTGTATAGTTACTAAGAAATGAGAAAAAAAGAAAATAAAATCTTCATATTTTTTCATTTTATTTATTTGAATTTTTTTTCCTAATGCTGATGTGGCATGTTTTAATATCAATTATTTTTTAATATTATTTTATTATGCACTTAGGTTTCAGGTATGCCAACTATGTAATCGGTTTGTAACAATTAAAATCCAAATTAGTTTTTAATTATTGTCTAATTTTGTGCCACATATCCATTTTAATTTTCTTAAATTTAGTACTAAGTGACATATTTATAATACTTAGAGCAAAAGTCGAGATGACCACCTCACTCATTTGAGCATTCACATTCAAATCTCTAAAAAATATCTATTTTAGACTCTAAAATGCTATTTTATCTATTTTATCAACTCATTTAACAATATTCAATATCCCATTTCTTATTTTTACATAGACCATAACGTAATAATATAAAATGAGAGAGAGAGAGAGAGAGAGAGAGAGAGAGAGAGAGAGAGTTAGAGATCTCGATTTGGATCTTACAATCCTAAGATTCGGTATCCCTAAACCATCCTAGATCTCATTAGGATCTCTACTTAAGTCAAATCTGTGTGGGATCCCGATCCGAATCTTAGGATTTTATAGGGTCTTGATCTTATAGTGATACTAAAGATCCTGTGATATAAAGGAAAATTCAAAAAAGAAAAAAAAGAAAAAAAAGAAAAGGGGACGCCAAATATCCCAAGTTGATAAAAAAATGTAATAAACAAATTAGCCTGGTAACCTTAGCCAAAATTGATAATATATATATATATATATATATAAAAGGAAAAAATAAAAAATAAACCTTAAAGCTCAGGTTAGTAATAAGTCATCACCTTAACGACTTAACCTAAACATAAAACAAAAGAGAAGTGAAGAGACTAGCAAGTCTACTAGAGAGTTGAAAGCAAGTGCAAGAAGCTAAGAAATCTAATAGCGAGTCCACTGTGAGAGATACTATCATCAACAACATTTTTTTTTTTTGTTAAAATAGTAATTCCGTTGTTAGATGCTTTCTCATGATATATATTGGCTGCCAATTGCTTACATTTTATTGTGATCAATAAAATTAGAATTGATATAATTTGGTACTACATTTTATTAGTAATTTCACTTATTTGTGTCGAAATTACTTTTTTTTTTCAATGCTTCTTTAATATATGTTATGAATTATAATTATGAGTATTTTTTAGTATTTTTTTTTAATTGGAAAGTAGGATCTTACGATCCTTATGCCAATCCTACGATCTAATTTCCGAACCCTCTCATCAATACCATGTAGGATCTTGATCCTGATAACTACAGAAGTAAGAATAAAAATGAATAAAAAATAAATACAAACTTGCTACAATAGTTGCTGTGGGTACTTGAGGATCGAGGAAGGATCTAAAAGGTTGTAATATTAGCTCGAGGACCGAGGAGAAAGTTGAGGGGCCACAATAATGACGTGAGAACACTATAAGTCACGGGCCCATGGGAAGGAACCGCCCGAGGAGGGGAGGTTAGGATCTGAAGAGAGTGGATGACAGTGGGCAATAGGGAAGTTGCAAGCCTGGTTTAGCCTGTTGCATCCGCATTAATTAGGGCCAACAGTTTTATCAGCTACATTAATGAAGAAATGACCTGAGCAGTATAGACCATAGCTTTGTAGGTTCCTGCCACCATCTTCTCAAATGTGAAAGGTAAGAAGTGTTTGAAAAAAGGAGGAGGGAATTAGATAGAGATGGACGGCATAGATGCGATGGAAGGGGGCTATATAAGGGAAGGAGGGGGGGGGGGGGGGGAGACAAAGAAAAGGAGAAGAGGGTGATTCTCCATTGAAATGCTACTTCCTCAGGAGTCTTTGTGTAAAACTTGATGCTTACTCATTTTTAGAACATAAGTCTGATTCTTGAACTTTAGTGTCTTCAGATAGAATTCCTTGCTGTTATCCTTTCCCATCTCTTATAAATTTCATTAATTTGGGCCAAGATTGAGGATAACATCTCACTATTCTAAGTGGGCTTGGGCCCTAACTCTTTTCTTTTGGTCTTTATAATTGGTGTTTTTTGTGAGAAACAGCAAATGCTTGAGGATCTATCCTGAACATTGATGGCTAACAAAGGCCAAGGCGAGAAGGAGTCAGTTGGTTCCCACAGGGAGAACCATTTCGTTAACTTGGAGCGTAGGAGAGACAGGCAACATACCCCAAGTATTGTAGTGGGGTCTCATCGCACTAAACGTACTAAACGGAATTGTCCCAAGTCTAGGGATTAAGCCTCATCTGAACAGGAGACGATAGTGTTGCAATGGGAGGTTGATTGTTTGCGTAAAAAGTTAAGGCGTAGGAAGCGTGATAGGAGGAGCCCATCTTCCCCATCAAGTAAGAGCTTAAGGGAAAGCCATGACCGATCATATTGGCATAGGTCTAGAACTCCACCTAGCGAAACCTACTCAAGCTCCTCACGTTGGGACAAGCTAGAGAAAAGCAACAACAAACGTGAAAGAAGGCCCCCTCATCACACCAAGGGAAATGACGCCATGAGTAAAGCCTTGTAGCAGATTTCTAAGTCCCCTTTTGTCAGGAGGATTAACAAGGATAAACTCCCTCACTGTTTCTCCTAGCCAACATTCACCATATATAATGGAAGGACTGACCCCGTGGAGCATGTCAACCACTTCAATCAAAAGATGGCCGTCTATGCCAGCAACGAGACCCTTTTGTGCAAGGTGTTCCCTTCCAGTCTTGGGCCTGTTGCCATGCGTTAAACGAGAGGTCAATAGGGTCCTTTGAAGAGCTGACTAAGGCATTCAATGCTAGATTCATAACTTGTAGTAGGGTCCCCGAGCCATTGGATGCTCTATTATCTATGGCCATGAGGGAGGGGGAGACCCTCAAAACCTACTCGGATTGATACTGGGAGATGTATAATAAAATGGACGGAGACTTTGAAGATGTGGCTATAAGGACCTTCAAGATCGGTCTCCTGACCGAGCATGACTTGAGAAAATCATTGACAATGAAATTTGCTTCAAACATGCACCAGCTTATGGATCGCATAGACAAGTACAAAAGATTAGAAGATGACCAAATGCAGGGGAAAGGAAAAGCTAAAGCATTCCCCGAGAAGAGGGATCCTCAGGGAAGAGGATACCATAATGACCAACTCCGAAGGGATTTCCCTAGTCACCTAGCAACTGAGGGAGTTCACATGATCAATTCACTATTCAAGGAACCGGTGCACCAGATACTAGAAAAGATAAAAAACGAGCCGTTTTTCAAGTGGCCTAACAGGATAGGTGGGGATCCATCCTAAAAGAAACCAAAACTTTTATTGCCATTACCATAAGGATAGAGGGCATACAACCAAGGACTGCAAGACTCTTTGGGATCACCTCAATCAATTGGCAAGATCAGGGAAACTTGATTATTTCTTGCACTAGCCTGCGAAACAGGCCGGACACTTGGGGGGTAGGGTACATAGAAACGACAATCCTTAGCTAGCATTGGGCACCATTAATATGATCCTGGCTAGGTCAGGAGGGGATGTTAGGTCAAATCCTCGAGTCATGGCCGTAGTGGGAGGCTTTGACCTGGAGACTAGAGTTTAGACTCACAAGAGAGCAAGAGAGACGGTCGCCCTTGACTTGAGTTTTTCTGAGAAGGACATGCGAGGAACCCTTCAACTGCATGATGACGCCCTGGTGGTTACTGTAAGGATCGAGGGCTATGATGTCAGGAGGGTACTGGTTGACCAAGGAAGCCAGGCTGAGATAATGTACCCAGACTTGTACCGGAGGTTAAACTTGAGGCCCGACGACCTAGATACGTGTGATTCTCCACTAATGGGCTTCGATGGCAAAACGGTAGTTCCCCAAGGAATGATCAAACTCCCCATACAAGTCGAAGAAGTGGAAGTCCAAGTGAATTTCATAATGGTAGAGGCGTTCTCCCCGTACACTCCTATCCTTGGCAGACCCTGGCTTTATGCCATGGGAGCTGTTCCTTCAACCCTGCACCTAAGGATCAAGTATCCTGCCCACGGGAAGGTGGGAGAGCTAGTGGGCGATCAGGCTATGGTCAGGCAGTGCTTAGTGTTAGCAGTTGCATGGCAATCATCAGACCCTATTACGATGAATAAGGAAGCAATCCAATAGCAATTAAAGGGGGCTGCAAGTAGGTAGCAGATTGAGGCACTAGGAGAATCATTTAACGAATTAGAAAGGATAATGATAGGGCTCGACCCATAGCAATATTTCTAGGTAGGCTCACAATTACCGCCCATGGAAAGGGCAGAACTGATAGAGTTCCTGAGGGTAAACCTTAACGTTTTTGCCTAGAATGCTTACAATGCACCAGGAATTGATCCTGAATTGGCTTGCCACCAGTTGAATGTAAATTCCAAGGCCTTGCCTCGTAAACAGCCTCCTCGACATTCAGTTAGGACAGAGGTAAACAAGTTGAAGCAAGTAAGAGCTATTAAGGAAATCTTCTACCCCGAATGACTGGCTAACACAGTAGTGGTTAAGAAGAAAAATGGAAAGTGGCGAGTATGCGTGGATTTCATTGACCTAAATAAGGCATGCCCAAAATACCCCTTCCTTACTCCTAGAATTGATCACCTGGTGGACGCCGCGGTAGGACATCCCCGGATGAACTTTTTGGACGCCTTCCAAGGTTACCACCAGGTACCTCTGTCATTGCCCGAGCAAGAGAAAACGGCCTTTCGTGCCCCTAATGGAAACTATCATTATCGGGTGATACCCTTCAGGCTCAAAAACGCAGGATCCACCTATCAGAGAATGGTAACATGTATGTTTGAAGGACAGATAGGAAGAAACATGGAGGCATACAGCGATGATATGGTAGTTAAGAGCAAAATGATAGAAAATCACCTAGCCGACCTGGGAGAAACTTTCTCAATGCTGAGGAAACATAAGCTACGCCTCAACGTGTCCAAGTGCTTTTTTGGGGTCAGTTCGGGAAAATTCCTTGGGTACTTGCTAACTCACCGTGGAATTGAAGTCAATCTAGAACAGATCAGGGCAATTAACAGCTTGCACCCTCTTCGGAATCCCAAGGAAGTGCAAAGGCTGACTGGGATGACAGTAGCTTTGAATAGGTTCATCTCTTAGTCCGCGGACAGGTATCATCCTTTCTTCAAACTGCTGCACAAATGGAAAGATTTTCAGTAGATCGAGGAGTGCATGATGGCATTCGAGGACCTTAAACGATACTTATCCAACCTGCCAATACTCTCTAGACCCGATAAGGAAGAAGTATTGTATGCATACTTAGCGGTCATCAAACACGCTGTCAGCTTTGTGCTCGTCAGGAACGAGGACGGAGTTTAGAGGCCCGTCTACTATGTTAGCAAATCCTTGCAAGAGGTTGAGATACACTATCTTCCCTTGGAAAAAGCAATATTGGCTATTGTGCACACCACTAGGAAACTCCCTCATTACTTCCAAGCCCATACCGTGGTGGTGCTTACTTAACTGCCCTTACAAGCCCTGATGAGGAAATCTGATTACACTGGCAAGATTGCTAAGTAGGGGACCAAGTTGGAGGCCTATGATGTCAAGTATATGCCCTGGATTGCCATAAAAGGGCAGGTCTTAGCAGACATTGTAGCATAATTCGCTAAAGGTGTCCTCGAGGAGGAGAATGTAACCATGGGTGCGCTAGTCTCATCGGTCACCGCCACCCCATCATAGCAAGTCTACACGGATGGATCTTCCAACCGAAAGGGAGCTGGTGTAGGAGTTGTATTGATCACCCCCGAGAAATTGATAATAGAGAAGTCATTATGATTAAGATTCTCGTCCACCAATAATAAGGCCGAATACGAAGCCTTGCTGACAGGGATAAACATGGTCAGGCTGTTGGGAGGAGAAGTGGTAAAGTTGTACTAGGATTGTAGGCTGGTTGTGGGGCAAGTCAATGATGATTTTGAGGCTTGGTATGAAAGGATGCAAGGGTACCTAGCCAAAGTACGAAATGCCTGAGCTTATTTCAAGAATTTTGTTTTGAAGCGAATCCCAAGAGGACAAAACTGACATGCGGCTTCTCTTGCGATGTTAGCCACTTCGCTTGGGTCAAGTCTTCCTTCGATTGTTATTGTAGAAGAAATGGACACTTCAAGTCTCGCGAGAGTACTAATGTCAAGTGTATGTAGCATCCATGTGGGGCCGAGTTGGATGGACCCCATAGTAAGCTTTTTGAAAAGGGATCTTTGCCCGAAGATAAGTTCGAAGCGGAGAAGGTACGTAAGGTTGCCCTTCGATATTGGTTGTCCGGGGAGCAGAAATTGTATAAACGCTCCAACTCAAGACAATATCTATTGTGCGTATAACTAGAAGCCGTGGAGCCCTTATTAGAAGAATTGCACGAGGGCATTTGTGGGAGCCATCCCAGAGGAAGGTCTTTAGCGCACATGACTCTCACCCAGGGGTACTAGTGGCCCAACATGTGACAAACTTCACAGGACTATGTGAAAAAGTGTGACCAATGTCAGAGGTATGCCCCAAATATTCATCAACCAGAAGGAATTCTGAACCTTTTGTCTAGCCCTTGGCCTTTCGCTCAATGGGGCTTGGATATAGTAGGACCTTTTCCTCGGGCCGTGGGAACCCAAAGATGGCTCCTCGTTGGCATGAACTACTTTACCAAGTTGGTGGAGGCTGAGCCCCTCTCTAACATCAGGGACATGGATGCCAAGAAATTCATCTGGAAAAACATCGTCACTAGGTTTGGGGTACCTCATACACTGATCTCAGACAACGGCCTCCAATTTGACAGTAAAGCCTTCAGGAGATATTGTAGGGAGTTGGGAATAAGAAACGGGTACTCTACACCTACATACCCCCAGGGAAATGGGCAGGTTGAGGCCACTAATAAAGTTATGGTAGCCAGATTGAAGAAAAAGCTGGAAGACGCAAAAGGAAAGTGGGTGGATGAGTTGCCCCACATGCTATGGACCTACCGTACCACACCCCGAAGATCAATGGGGGAGACCCCGTTCTTAATGACGTATGGGTCAGAGGCAGTAATCCCCATCGAGGCTAGATTTCCAACTTTGAGAATGGACCAATTCAACGCTGAAGAAAACTGCCATTTGCTCCTAGAAAGCCTGGACTTGGCTGAGGAAAGGCGGGAAGTGGCGATGGTGAAGATGGCTCACTATCAACAAAAGCTTAAGCAACAATATGATAAGGGGGTCAAATCCAGACCTTTGGCCCCGGGAGACTTAGTTCTGAGGAAAGTGATGGGGATAGCCAAAAACCTCGTTTGGGGTAAGCTAGGTCCCAATTAGGAAGGGCCATATAGAATCACCTCCGTAGTAGGCATTGGGGCCTACCACTTAAAGGACTTGGACAAAAAAGTAATCCCTTGCCCCCGGAATGTAAACAATCTACGACGTTATTATTATTGATAAGTTTTACTACTATTTATATCTCACTTTATCATATCTCAAAATGGAAGTTTTGAATAGAACTTAGGATATGCCTAGCTCCTCAGCCACAAGCCTAGGGTAAATCAACACTGCAAAAATATCCTAAATGTTGAACAGAACCTAGGACTTGCTTGGTTCCTCGGCCACAAACCTAGGGTAAATCATCACTGTAAACATATTCTAAGTGTTAAACAGAACCCAAGACTTGCCTGGCTCATCGACCACAAGCTTGGGGTAAATTAACATGACAAAAAATACGCTGAATGTTGAACAAAACCTAGGACTTACCTAGCTCCTCGGCCACAAGCCTAGGGTAAATCAACACTGCAAAAATATCCTAAATGTTGAACAGAACCTAGGACTTGCCTGGATCCTTGGCCACAAACCTAGGGTAAATCATCACTGCAAAAATATTCTAAGTGTTAAACAGAACCCAAGACTTGCCTGGCTCCTCGGCCACAAGCCTAGGGTAAATCAACACTACAAAAATATCCTACGTGTTGAACAGAATCTAGGACTTGCCTGGCTACTCGACCATAAACCTAAGGTAAATCATCATTGCAAAGATATCCTAAGTGTTAAACGGAACCCAAGACTTGCTTGGCTTCTCGGCCACAAGCTTGGGGTAAATTAACATGACAAAAAATACGCTGAATGTTGAACAAAACCTTGGACTTGCCTGACTCCTCAGCCATAAGCCTCGGATAAATCAACACTGCAAAAATATCCTAAGTGTTATATAGAACTTAGGACTTGTTTGACTACTCGGCCACAAGCCTAGGGTAACTCAACACTGCAGAAATATCCTAAGTGCTGAACAAAGCCTAAGACTTGACTAGCTTCTTGGCCACAAGCTTGTGATAAATCAACCTTACAAAAATAAAAATAATAATATATCCTAAATATTCTAAGGATTGACCAGCAAGGGCCAAAGGCATTTTCTCGAGTCTCCAAAGAGGTGCCATAAAGTTTGTCCGTATCCATGTCCAGCTCTAAGTAAGTTTTGGTTGACAGTTCGTTTAGACTTTATGGGTTAGTTCATCACTTATGCCTCAATGGAATTACAAATTGCTACGTCCTTGTTAGCATGGGAAATGAACAGTGATCAAGTTATGAGGAAAAGGGCACAGGTAAAGTATACAAATATATCTACGTATGAAAATACGGAAAGGTAAATACTATTAAACTTCAAAATTAAACATGAGGATTTCTTTTACAAAAAAGAGAGGGCATTACATATGTATGGGAGCCGTTATATTGCCCAAAAACCTATCCTAGGCTAAAGTTGAAACTAATCCTCAGATTCCTGCCCTTGAATTCCCTGCTTCTCCTGCCCTTGGGACCCCTTCTTCTTCAAAGGTATCCCTCCAGCCATTTCCTCCTCGGCCACCACTTCAACCACCTCCCATGGAGATGGAGTTTCCTTTTGTTTTTCTTTCCTGCTGACCTCAGTGGAAGTAGGATCATCACTTTGTTGGGTAGAGGAAGATTGAGGGGCAGAATTAGGGTTGGTTGGGAGTTGGGGAGGATTGGGGACTAAACGCAGGACGGGTGGGTAGTACACCTAGTTTGGAGCCTGAAGCTTCAACTTGGTGCTGACCCCCGCAGCAGTAAGAGCTTGTCCCCACACCTCCGGGTAGAAGGCACGAGCAACATCTCTAAATTGGGCGGTAAGGCTCTCGGCTGTCTTAGTCATCCTAGCTTTGTAGGCCGTTTGCTTGGCCACCGACTTCTCCTTTTCCATGGTTTCTAGCTGTTTGTTAGCTTGTTTTAGCTCCACCATGGTCAAGGCTAGTTGGTTCTCTACCTTCCTCTGAGACTCCAAGGCATTAGCGGCTTGTTTTTCATAACCCTTAAGGGCGGACTCAGCGGGCCTTTTCTGCCTTGACCAGTTAAGCAAGAGTCTCCCTCAACTTCTTGTTGGCATCTGAGCAGGCCCTCTCGGTAGCCTCTTGCTTGGCCTTTGCATCCCTGGCCATTTCCAGGGAATGATCTACCCAGTCCTCTACCATGACGGTAGCTTGGACGACTTGCATAAAGAAAACAANTTTTTTTTTTCAATGCTTCTTTAATATATGTTATGAATTATAATTATGAGTATTTTTTAGTATTTTTTTTTAATTGGAAAGTAGGATCTTACGATCCTTATGCCAATCCTACGATCTAATTTCCGAACCCTCTCATCAATACCATGTAGGATCTTGATCCTGATAACTACAGAAGTAAGAATAAAAATGAATAAAAAATAAATACAAACTTGCTACAATAGTTGCTGTGGGTACTTGAGGATCGAGGAAGGATCTAAAAGGTTGTAATATTAGCTCGAGGACCGAGGAGAAAGTTGAGGGGCCACAATAATGACGTGAGAACACTATAAGTCACGGGCCCATGGGAAGGAACCGCCCGAGGAGGGGAGGTTAGGATCTGAAGAGAGTGGATGACAGTGGGCAATAGGGAAGTTGCAAGCCTGGTTTAGCCTGTTGCATCCGCATTAATTAGGGCCAACAGTTTTATCAGCTACATTAATGAAGAAATGACCTGAGCAGTATAGACCATAGCTTTGTAGGTTCCTGCCACCATCTTCTCAAATGTGAAAGGTAAGAAGTGTTTGAAAAAAGGAGGAGGGAATTAGATAGAGATGGACGGCATAGATGTGATGGAAGGGGGCTATATAAGGGAAGGAGGGGGGGGGGGGGGAGAGACAAAGAAAAGGAGAAGAGGGTGATTCTCCATTGAAATGCTACTTCCTCGGAGTCTTTGTGTAAAACTTGATGCTTACTCATTTTTAGAACATAAGTCTGATTCTTGAACTTTAGTGTCTTCAATAGAATTCCTTGTGTTATCCTTTCCCATCTCTTATAAATTTCATTAATTTGGGCCAAGTTGAGGGATAACATCTACTCACTATTCTAAGTGGGCTTGGGCCCTAACTCTTTTCTTTTGGTCTTTATAATTGGTGTTTTTTGTGAGAAACAGCAAATGCTTGAGGATCTATCCTGAACATTGATGGCTAACAAAGGCCAAGGCGAGAAGGAGTCAGTTGGTTCCCACAGGAGAACCATTTCGTTAACTTGGAGCGTAGGAGAGACAGCAACATACCCCAAGTATTGTAGTGGGTCTCATCGCACTAAACGTACTAAACGGAATTGTCCCAAGTCTAGGGATTAAGCCTCATCTGAACAGGAGACGATAGTGTTGCAATGGGAGGTTGATTGTTTGCGTAAAAAGTTAAGGCGTAGGAAGCGTGATAGGAGGAGCCCATCTTCCCCATCAAGTAAGAGCTTAAGGGAAAGCCATGACCGATCATATTGGCATAGGTCTAGAACTCCACCTAGCGAAACCTACTCAAGCTCCTCACGTTGGGACAAGCTAGAGAAAAGCAACAACAAACGTGAAAGAAGGCCCCTCATCACACCAAGGGAAATGACGCCATGATTTTTTTTTTTTTTTTTTTTTTTTTGCTTAGCTAAACAAATGGGGTTTACTATTGAAGATTGTAAAGAATTGGATATGACCATAGTTTGTGGAATGACTACCCCAATGCCCGAAGAATGGGTAGACTCAAATGTTGCACCATTAACATTAAGTTTATGCCAAGGAACTTTCGGAGGTGACCACTGAGCATCTTCGTTGAACTCCCCTGAATGTGTCTTGAGGTTAACCATCTGAAATTCATCTAGAAGAAAACGAGCTTGCTGAAAAATTGCCAAACCCTGCTGCCTTGTCTTTCCCAACCGAACCTCATTCCTGTTGAACCACATGCACCATGCCACCATGGCCACCAACTCCAGCAACTCTTGTCCCACCCGAACCCCAAATATCAGATGCCAAATAAATTCCACAAACTCTGGGAAAGCCAATACAAGTCAAAATTTTGATTCTTATGTCATAATATAACAACCATACACACAGTCACCTAATTATTTGGCTTTACTTTTTGCCTATTTTTAAAGTGATTTGTTGTAATCCGGTGAAAAATACGTGTGCGATGTGAATTGGTAGTCTGATGGTTATTATCGGTGGTTAAGGACTTGAGATTGATGATTTATGGTGATCGTATCACGGTCAGGTTGTGGCTTTTGGGTTGATAGTGACGAGATGGTGGAGGAAGAGAGTGGTGGTTTTTGTTTGGGTAGGAATAAAAATATGACTAGAAAAGTGATGCGTGATAGTTTTTTAATTTGTTTATTTTGTTTTTTTTGAAAGGTAGTTTTTGATTTGGAGTGTGAGAGAAAAAAATATTGAGATTTTATTTTTATGTTTACTGTTGTGTTTAGTTACTACGAAAGTGAGAAAAAGTGAAAATAAAATCTTCATATTTTTTCATTTTATTTATTTGAAATTTTTTTCCTAATGTTGATGTGGCATGTTTTAATATTAATTATTTTTTAATATTATTTTATTATGCACTTAGGTTTCAAGTAAGCCAACTATGCAATCCGTTTGCAACAATTAAAATTCAAATTAGTTTTTTATTATTGTCTAATTTTGTGCCATATATCCATTTTAGTTTTCTTAAATTTAGTACTAAGTGACATATTTATAATACTTAGAGCAAAAGTCAAGATGACCATCACACTCACTTGAGCATTAAAATTCAGAATTCTAAAAAATATCTATTTAACACTCTAAAATGCTATTTTATCTATTTTATCAACTCATTTAACAATATTCAATATTCCATTTCTTATTTTTACATAGACCATAATGTAATAATATAAAATGAGAGAGAGAGAGATCTCGATTTGGATCTTACGATCCTAAGATTAGATATCCCTAAACCGTCCTAGATCTCATTAGGATCTCTACTAAATTCAAATTTGTGTGGGATCCCAATCTGAATCTTAGGATTTTATAGAATCTTGATCTCATAGTGATACTAAAGATCCTGTGATATAAAGGAAAATTAAAAAAATAAAATAAAATAATTGGCACTCCAAATGTCCCAAGTTGATAAAAACAATGTAATAAACAAATTATGCTAGCAACCTTAGCCCAAATTGATAATATATATATATATATATATATGGAAAAAAAAAAAAAACCTTAAAGCTCACGTAGTAATAAGTCGTCATCTTAACGACTTAACCTAAACATAAAACAAAAGAGAAGTGAAGAGACTAGCAAGACCACTAGAGAGTTGAAAGCAAGTGCAAGAAGCTAAGGAATCTGACAGCAAGTCCACTGTGAGGGAGACCATCATCAACAATAGTTTTTTTTTTTTGTTTAAAATAGTAATTGCGTTGTTAGTTGCTTTCTCATGATATATATTGGCTGTCAATTGCTTACATTTTATTGTGATCAATAAAATTAGAATTGATATAATTAATTTGGCACTACTTTTTATTAGTAATTTCACTTATTTGTGTCAAAAATTACTTATTTTTTTCAATGCTTCTTTAATATATGTTATCAATTATAATTATGAGTATTTTTTAGTATTTTTTTAATTGGAAATTAGGATCTTACGATCGTCATGCCAATCCTATGATTTGATTCCCGAACCTTCTCATCAATACCGTGTAGGATCTTGATCCTGATAACTACAGAAGTAAGAATAAAAATGAATAAAAAATAAATACAAACTTGCTACAATAGTTGCTATAAATACAAACTTACTGTTCACATTTGCTAAAAAGATACTTTATTTATTTTATTTACTTATTTAACAATAGTCAACATCCAATTTCTTATTTTTACATAGAATATAATGAAATAATATAAAAAATGAGAGAGAGAGAGAGAGAGAGAGAGAGTAAAAATGAATGAAAACCTACTACAATAATTGCTATAAATACAAAATTACTATTCGTATTTGCTAAAATATTTTAGCAATACACACCTAGGTAAAGCTCAATTTGAGCGCGTGTTTTGCTAAAATAACTATTTGGGGATTTTACACCCCCAATTCTAATGCTATTGTGTACTAGTTCAATATTTTCATGTGTATAATATGTTATAACATATAAAAGTTTTAATGTAAAATTAGAATATATTACAACATTTGAAAGTTTTAATGTAAAATTGGAAGTAACTTTAAATTTTTTTTTTTTTTGATTCCTAAATTTTGGTATTTCTTATATGTGGAGCAAGGAATACTAAAAATTTTACAAGATAACCTTTATAAACGAAACTATCAGAAATTAAAAATAAATAAAATAAAAAGTGATTCATACCTACATTTATTATGTTATAAAAATTAGACATTCACATTTATTGTTATAGTAGTTTATAGAGATTATATTGAATTTTGTAATAATTTTCTTAGGGCAAAGTTTACTACAAATTATGAAAATCTAACTGTTGGATTGCATGTTCTTTACACTCTTAATACATATGTCAAATTTTGTGACAATTGGATATTATTTACTATATGATCTATAAAATTATATTTTATGCATAATTTTAAACTACAAAAACTTGCAATTCAAACAATTTATTGATGACATAGCTATTGATTTTTAATTTTCTAAAAATTTTGCAAGTATGAAGTATATAAAAAGCAAATGTAATCAAATGATGGATTTGTCAAAATTCACATCCAATAAAAAGATATTAAGTAAGGTTATAGCATTAGGCTACAACCAATTTTGTAACTAAATTTTATAATTTTTCTCACTCCTTGTATAGAAACGAGCCAACTAAGAGGAAGTAAAATAACTTTGAGCTAAATTACGTGTTGGCTATTAGATAACTATTTCGTTAATGATGCAACATGAGATCAATGATCTAAGCAGGAACTCAAGGTTGAAATCACTATTTACTCCATATGTCATTAATTAAACTACATGTAGTTTCAGTATTATGTATTGTTAAACTTCAAGTAGCTTAGTGTATGGTCTTATATATTTATTGAAAAATACTATGATTACATAAAGTGAGTAGTTATGACAAAAGTTATATAATTTTATGTATTCCTAATATTGCTCTTATTGATTAGTTATAGCTTGTGTTTGAGACACATGTCAACGTCATTAGTTAATTAGTAGTGCCTTGCTGCAGTGGGATTTCGGTTATTACAAGGAGTTGGTTAAGTTGTTAGTTCTCTATTTGTTTCGAAGTAAATGTTTTCTAGAAAATAAATCATTTTTCACGTTTTGTTTGTCTCGATGGAAAACCTTATGTGGAGATAGCTTTTCATATTTTCTCGTGCTTTGTAGCATAAAAACATATGTCAAAGGAAAACTATCGCTTAACTTATTTTATTTAAAAATTGACATATAAGATAGTTGTTTTCTAATAAAGTTTTGTGGGAATGACTTTAATTCACGCAAAGCAAAATAAGGAAAATAGCTATATTTTATATGAAACTAAATAAAAAAAAGTTAAAAGCTAGTTTTACAATTCATTTGAAGGTCATTGCCAAATATAAAAAAATGAAATAGTTTTGTAGAAACTGCATTTTGGAAAATAATTATTTCGTTGAAACAAGCTGAACACGAGGGAATGTTGACCCATGATTTTTTATTTCATTGTCTCATATAAATAAACAGTGTATAAATTATTTCATTCTAACTAGAATTTAGGATCAATATCGTTGACCCATTATTTCCTTTTTTATTATTCTATTTACTACTTTTAGAGAATGTTGTTGCTCACGTACAGGGAAGCATGTAGTCAGTGATTGGTTTGAACCTAACTCAAAACTCAGCTGTCATTTCATTTTTTATTTTGGATCATTCAGCTTTCATTTCTTATATCTTATTACTCAAACTCATCTATTCTCATGTCACAATTAATGGTAACAAGAAGCACAATTCCCACATATATATGCCCAGCAGAAACTCAATGGCTTAGCTCAAACAAGAATCACAATATCCACATATTTTTCAGTAAAGTGAATTAGATAGCAAAAAGGAAATTGAGAGAGAAAGAGAGCACAAAAAATCTAAAGCCTGGATTTGTCTTGTACCCAGATTCACGATCAAAATTTTCATGCACCTAGAAATTTATTTGAAAACCCAAAATTCTTCTACATCATCTACCACTAATTATTAAACAATCAAATCAGTATAATCCTAACAAATGTCGTCAGGTATAGATCCCTACGACCACCTTTGCATTTTTCTGAACCCTGATGGCACTCTCACTAGATTTTTGACGCTCCCAAAGAAAAAAGCAAACCCTATTGCCACTAATGGTGAGCCTGTGGTCTCCAAGGACCACACTCTCAATGCTGAAAAGAAAACCCACGTCCGAATCTACATGCCGACCATCAAATTGCCTCTCAATAATGACACAAGGATTCCGATCATAATTTTCTACCCCTTTTCGAATTGGTACTTTCCTATGTGGGACACTGAAACCAACGAAAGGATAACCTCAGAGCTCGCATGCCAGGTTCCTGCTATTGTTGTCTCCGTTCACTACCGCCTTGCACCAGAAAATAGGTTGCCGGCGCAATACCATGATGGCGTGGACGCAATACTTTGGGTGAGGGAACAGGCATTGAATCCAAACGGTGAGCAATGGATTAAAGATTACGGAGATATTTCAAGGTGTTACCTGTATGGACATGGTAGTGGTGGGAACATAGCATTTTTCTCTGCGTTAGAAGCAACGAGAATGGAGTTGGAGCCATTGAAGATTGTTGGGAATATAATGAACCAACCCCTGTTTTGGAAGTAACTTTAAATTTTTTTTTTTTTTGATTCCTAAATTTTGGTATTTCTTATATGCGGAGCAAGGAATACTAAAAATTTTACAAGATAACCTTTATAAACGAAACTATCAGAAATTAAAAATAAATAAAATAAAAAGTGATTCATACCTACATTTATTATGTTATAAAAATTAGACATTCACATTTATTGTTATAGTAGTTTATAGAGATTATATTGAATTTTGTAATAATTTTCTTAGGGCAAAGTTTACTACAAATTATGAAAATCTAACTGTTGGATTGCATGTTCTTTACACTCTTAATACATATGTCAAATTTTGTGACAATTGGATATTATTTACTATATGATCTATAAAATTATATTTTATGCATAATTTTAAACTACAAAAACTTGCAATTCAAACAATTTATTGATGACATAGCTATTGATTTTTAATTTTCTAAAAATTTTGCAAGTATGAAGTATATAAAAAGCAAATGTAATCAAATGATGGATTTGTCAAAATTCACATCCAATAAAAAGATATTAAGTAAGGTTATAGCATTAGGCTACAACCAATTTTGTAACTAAATTTTATAATTTTTCTCACTCCTTGTATAGAAACGAGCCAACTAAGAGGAAGTAAAATAACTTTGAGCTAAATTACGTGTTGGCTATTAGATAACTATTTCGTTAATGATGCAACATGAGATCAATGATCTAAGCAGGAACTCAAGGTTGAAATCACTATTTACTCCATATGTCATTAATTAAACTACATGTAGTTTCAGTATTATGTATTGTTAAACTTCAAGTAGCTTAGTGTATGGTCTTATATATTTATTGAAAAATACTATGATTACATAAAGTGAGTAGTTATGACAAAAGTTATATAATTTTATGTATTCCTAATATTGCTCTTATTGATTAGTTATAGCTTGTGTTTGAGACACATGTCAACGTCATTAGTTAATTAGTAGTGCCTTGCTGCAGTGGGATTTCGGTTATTACAAGGAGTTGGTTAAGTTGTTAGTTCTCTATTTGTTTCGAAGTAAATGTTTTCTAGAAAATAAATCATTTTTCACGTTTTGTTTGTCTCGATGGAAAACCTTATGTGGAGATAGCTTTTCATATTTTCTCGTGCTTTGTAGCATAAAAACATATGTCAAAGGAAAACTATCGCTTAACTTATTTTATTTAAAAATTGACATATAAGATAGTTGTTTTCTAATAAAGTTTTGTGGGAATGACTTTAATTCACGCAAAGCAAAATAAGGAAAATAGCTATATTTTATATGAAACTAAATAAAAAAAAGTTAAAAGCTAGTTTTACAATTCATTTGAAGGTCATTGCCAAATATAAAAAAATGAAATAGTTTTGTAGAAACTGCATTTTGGAAAATAATTATTTCGTTGAAACAAGCTGAACACGAGGGAATGTTGACCCATGATTTTTTATTTCATTGTCTCATATAAATAAACAGTGTATAAATTATTTCATTCTAACTAGAATTTAGGATCAATATCGTTGACCCATTATTTCCTTTTTTATTATTCTATTTACTACTTTTAGAGAATGTTGTTGCTCACGTACAGGGAAGCATGTAGTCAGTGATTGGTTTGAACCTAACTCAAAACTCAGCTGTCATTTCATTTTTTATTTTGGATCATTCAGCTTTCATTTCTTATATCTTATTACTCAAACTCATCTATTCTCATGTCACAATTAATGGTAACAAGAAGCACAATTCCCACATATATATGCCCAGCAGAAACTCAATGGCTTAGCTCAAACAAGAATCACAATATCCACATATTTTTCAGTAAAGTGAATTAGATAGCAAAAAGGAAATTGAGAGAGAAAGAGAGCACAAAAAATCTAAAGCCTGGATTTGTCTTGTACCCAGATTCACGATCAAAATTTTCATGCACATAGAAATTTATTTGAAAACCCAAAATTCTTCTACATCATCTACCACTAATTATTAAACAATCAAATCAGTATAATCCTAACAAATGTCGTCAGGTATAGATCCCTACGACCACCTTTGCATTTTTCTGAACCCTGATGGCACTCTCACTAGATTTTTGACGCTCCCAAAGAAAAAAGCAAACCCTATTGCCACTAATGGTGAGCCTGTGGTCTCCAAGGACCACACTCTCAATGCTGAAAAGAAAACCCACGTCCGAATCTACATGCCGACCATCAAATTGCCTCTCAATAATGACACAAGGATTCCGATCATAATTTTCTACCCCTTTTCGAATTGGTACTTTCCTATGTGGGACACTGAAACCAACGAAAGGATAACCTCAGAGCTCGCATGCCAGGTTCCTGCTATTGTTGTCTCCGTTCACTACCGCCTTGCACCAGAAAATAGGTTGCCGGCGCAATACCATGATGGCGTGGACGCAATACTTTGGGTGAGGGAACAGGCATTGAATCCAAACGGTGAGCAATGGATTAAAGATTACGGAGATATTTCAAGGTGTTACCTGTATGGACATGGTAGTGGTGGGAACATAGCATTTTTCTCTGCGTTAGAAGCAACGAGAATGGAGTTGGAGCCATTGAAGATTGTTGGGAATATAATGAACCAACCCCTGTTTGGTGGCATTGTAAGGACAGACTCAGAGCTGCAAAATTTTACGGACCCTCTCTTCCCCTTGGGTGTACTAGATTTGGTTTGGGAGCTCTCTTTGCCAATTGGTGAAAATCGGGACCATTGGTATTGTAATCCGATTGTGGAGGGCCCGCACACGAGCGCCATTAGAAAGCTTGGTAAGTGCCTAGTGATTGGGTTTGGTGAGGACTTGTTGATCGATCGGCAGCAAGATTTTATAGCATTGTTGATGAGGCATGTAAGTCCAAATTGAAGCACTGTTCCACGATTCTGGGTCTGGGTTCCATGCAATCTAAACGGTTTTAGGCCTCTTAAAACAACCAGATTAACCTAATTAATTAACCAAGTGATTAACTTAGTTAATTTCAGCAATTCTAGGTTATCACAAATAAACAATCATATCAAAAGCATAAAACAGCGGAAATATAAAAGACACAATGATATGATTACCCAGGAAACCACACGGTAAAAATCTGGGGAAGATTTGACCTAACTACCCTCAAGGTTAACCAGAATTCAATATGCGAAATAATCGAAGTTCATACAAAAGACTGACAAGCTCCCCGTTTGACTTCCTAATACTACCTACTAGTAGAACTTACTGACACGACCACGTGCCAGCTCCGAATCTACAGACTTTTTCTTTCTTGGATTCTCCAATTAGCTAAAAGCACCCACGCTTGATAATCTTTAAGCTTCTATGGTAACAACCGAGTTGATCATCAAGATGTTGAAGTAATCTCTACCTTGAAAACCCTAAGCTTTGTGTAAAGAAAAGCTACTCTAGATCTTATAAGAGATTTACACAAAACAGCAAAGTATGAGCAACAACTCAACTGGAGCAACTCTAAAAACGTGACTAGGGTTTTTCTTTATATACCTAGGGTAAAAACAGAAAACCCAAAACGTTTAATGAGTTAGGGTTGAGCTGGAATATTCTGCAGAAAAACATTTTGCCCGAGATTCGATCGATCGAGTCTTTCTTTCGATCGATCGATCCAGGCCGAAATGCACTAATGCATCTGCAGCCACTCGATTCCAACTTTACATGAAAACCCTAACTTTGAGCAAGCCTAAACAAGACTAAACAACTTGTTTTGATCATGGTTTGCCAACAATACAAATTAGAGTTCTAAATACATAAAATCCTAAATCTTTAGAACCTAACAAACTCTCCCTTTGGCAATCCGTGACAAAATACAAACACTAAGCTCAAAGTTTACAATTTAAAAAACCCTTTACAAAATAATGCTCATAAACCAAAATTCAATTCTAACTACTATCCATCAGTTGCAAGTGTAGATAGCAGCTCAATTGAATCAACTTGTTTATTCCTAAAATACTCAACAAACGCATAAACGCATGTGTGATAGAAAATAGTATATAAACAGGTATAACATTCTTGTATGATTCACACAACACACAATAAAGAAATATATCAAATGAATAACTCATAGAATATAAATCAATAAACAGTGAATCAAAAGCAATAAGAATAAAAAAGAAAACATGTATATCAATCAATGTTACTCCCCCTAACATGAATATCCCCAAAAAAATGATATACAAGGTGAAGCGCCTAAATACAATCTAACAGCTCCACAAGCTCCTTAAAACAACAAAAACTCTCCCTAACTACAAACATTACTCCCCCTTTTTGTGACGGAATGCCAAAGGGCAATCGCAATCCATCATCAAAAGGAGGTGGTGAGGGAGACCGAAGATGTGCCAGATCAGCTCGCAACGCACGGATCTCATCAAGCAAGTCCACCAAAATCTGATCATGAGTCGCTTGAACGGTCATGACAGTCTCCAAAGTACGACGGATATCAAAGTCATCTGATGGAAGTAGAGGAACATCAGCAGCAGCTGTAGCATCAGGATCAGGAACATCCTCACCAAAAGGACCTGTAGAAGAAGAGGGAGGAGGTGCGGACCCAGAAGGTGTAGACCTAGGGTGTTTAGAGCCAGCTCAAAGGTGAGCAGCCCTCTATCTAAGAAAAGATGCACCTATAGGACCAATGACATGCACAGGCTCAAAAGAGGGGAAACCACTAAGATCAAGATAAAGAAGAATCCTATGAATAAAAATAGGATGAACCAGAGCATGAGAAGAAGATGAACTCCTATACACTTCGTTCAAAGAATGAAGGAACAAATGGGGAAAACTGATTGGAGCATTAGTAACTAGAGCATACAAAAATACATACCTCTCGAGAGAAATGGTGTGCAGATGAGAAATTTGCCAAAAGCAGTGACACACTATCCTAAAGAAAAGATAGTGAAGCTCATAAACCTCAGCAATGGTAATCCTAGGATTAGAACCTCACTGGATAGATGACCTAGTGATGTAAGACATGACATCACTCAAAAGTGGAGACTCATCATAAGGGTAGACAGGGTGCTGGACTAAAGGTACCCTTAGAGCATTAGCCACTACTGTAGGAGTAATGGTGTACTCTACGTCTCGTATCCAACTCTTTACTAAAGTGTTGGAATCATAGACGTGGATCGAGATGTTCGAGTAGAACTCTCGAATCAAGGTAGCAGGTGGAGGAGGATCAGAAATATCCACCAAGGGTAGCCAGCCCCTACGCTCTAAGTTTGCCCTAATGGCAGGATCCAACTCATCTAGAATGACAGAACGCTCAGACCATATCTTACGCTTAAGGTTCAACTTCTCAAAGATCTCCTGGTTTTTCTCACTCGAAAATTTCTCACGGTCAAAGGACGGGGGGGAAGGAGTAGGTGAAGGGACAGACCTACGAGCCTTAGTTTTCCTAAGCATGATGCTAAGGAAAGAACAGAGACACAAGAGAAAACCCAAAAGAGAAATAAATAAAAACCAAGGGTAGACTACAAGTTAGCACCAAAAAAATATATAAAAAAAAACTATATGATGCATGAACAGTTAAAATGCCATGATGCATGTACTAATGTAGTAAACAATGTTCAATTTTAAGTTCAATTTCACAAAATTGGCTCGAGCATAGAGTTTCTAACCAAAAACCCCAAAAATTTGAAAACCACTTGTAAAATTTTGAAGCACATTGATGAATTAAGCATTATCAAATACAATCCATAGATGATAATGTCTAATTACATCCAATCAATAAGCCAATTTTATCAAATTCAACCTAATTGAACAAAATCCCCAATTCGGAACAATTATAAACCCTAGAATTTTCAATTTTCCACAAAATCCAAAATTGATCAAATTAAACTATCAAGAACATGTTTATAGCTTGTCCCCATAAAAACCCATTGATCAATTTCACAAAATTGGGCTTGAAACATCAAAAATCCCAAAAAGAAAGAGGTCCAAAATTATGAGATAAAATGCATGAAAAAAGCAAATAAACTCAAAAATGAGGGGCAAAAGAGACTTACCGGCTTGAGGAAAGAGAAATCTTGCAAAAAGTTTGGAGGAAAACGACAAAAAATTGCTGTAGATCCTTGCCTAGTCGGAGGGAGAAAATAAAGTTTGAAAAAGACTTTTGAAAAAGGAGTGGAATCAGTCAAAGAGTACTGTTTAAAAAACCTGATTCACGACTTTCGATTAATCGAAAATTACATTCGATCGATCAAATCACTCCGAAAGTTTTAAAAAGAATTTTAAATATTTTCGATTGATTGAAAAACAGAATGGATCGATCGAAACAGGCAGTGGATCACAGTATTTTAAGAAAAATTTCAGTTTTGAAAAACTCAAACCAATTTTTGAAAATAACTCCTCAAAGCATTAAAAACAATAAAACACAATGCATGAGTATGAGATGAAATGGAATGCTTTTTCAAAAACCCAAATTTGTAATCTCAGTTTCTTCAAGGTAAAGTTTCAGCCAGTTCTTCCTTTAAATTCACAAGCAAAAAAAATATTTTGCATAAACTCAAGGTATTTTTCAAACTTGGTTGGTCAGACCAAAAACACACACAATAACTTGTATAGTGTTTAGCAAAGAGTAACTTGTATAGTGTGTGCAAACTAGAAAAAACTTGAGATACATGTGAGATGATATGTGAATAGAAATCAATCACAAAGTTTACAAAATTCATCACACAGAATTTAAAAGAGACTATCACGTAAAGAGTTACATCCTATAACTCCCACATCTCCTAGAACAAAAGCTTGCAATCATGTAAATTTCTTGTATTTTTGTCTCATGATTATGTGAGATGGCATTAAGCCTAATAATACACACCAATTTTAATTATGTGAGATGGCATCAAGCCTAATAGTACATGCCAATTTTAAGCATTAAGCAATTAAGCTGAGGCATCACCTTATGTTCTTTTTGTGTATGTGCTACACTTTCTCGAGCACAAAATCTTATGATATGCACTAAGGTGTTCATGATTGGCTAGTGAACAGTGGTGAGATGGTTATTTATGCCTTTCTCAAAAGGATCAAGTCCGACAGTTAAATAACATATGACTTCAAGATCAAGACAAAGTGATAAAAAACCATAAACATCTTTCCCACACAACATGCACTACAAACCTTCAACTAGTCAAGTGCAATAAATAAGCTCATCAACGCTAAACAAGGTACATAAGACATGTTATGTGTAAATAAATTGACCAACCTTGTTTTCAAAAACCAAGAAACATAGTGCTTAACATATTTTGTTTTTCTCCTTTTTTATTTTTATTTTTTATTATTATTATTATAAGAGAAAACAAATAAATCCTAGAATGAAATGCATGAATGTAATGCAATGCAAGTCCTAGAACAAAGAAAAATAGAAAAAACCAAATAACAATGGTCACAAAGGAATGAGCAATGAAGCACAAGGATCATGTCAGAAAGACTCAATTGGGTCGAGTCTTTTACATCCAAAACCTTTTAGATGCACCATGAGCATTGGAGTTCTTATTCACATTTGCATGATTTCCAACTCCAAGATTGGAATAAAGGTTCAACGCCTTTACCAATTCACCAATGAGTGCCATAGGATCTTGTGCTTGAGGTACAAGCACATTTGGTTTGTTTGCTCTCTTAGCAGCTTGAAGCTTGTAACATTTAGGACGAATGTGTTCAGACTTTCCACAATAGTGACAAACCCAAGCAGGTTTACCATGTATCTTATCCTTAGAATGGGTAGAATCCTTAGGTTTAGACTTTCCTAGCTCAACCCTAATCTTCCTAGGTGGTGAAACTTCTATGGGTTTAACAACCTCACTCACAGGGGGCTTAACAGTTTCACTCACAATCTCACTCGCAGAAGGTTCAGAAGAAGATGGAGGAACAAAGTTTGTGGAATGTGGTGCAGAATCAAAGATGCTTTCAACATATCCTAAACCAAATTTATTAGAAGGATACTTTTGAACATTTAACATGTGATCAAATTTAGAACTAGCAGATCTAGCAACAAATAAATCATGTTCCAAAGTTTTAACTTTATCAAGCAAGAGCATGTTCTCAGATTTAACATTGTTCAAAAGATCATTAGCATCAAACAAGTTAACAAGCAAATTCTTTTTTTCAAGCTCAAGAGATTCAATTTTCTTCAGACCAAGTTCAACATTCATAGCATCCTTTGCAGCAATTTTGCAAAGTTTATTGTAAGTCTCTTGAAGATCTACATCCTTAGAGAGTTCCCCATCAGAAGGGTTCTCTTCAACAGATATGCTTTCATTTACTACAGCAGTAGCAGTGAAAGCAATGAAATTTCCATCCTTGTCACATCTAGACTCATCATCAGAAACCTCATTATCACTAAGGGTTACAGCCATAGCTTTACCCTTAGATCTCAAGAATGTAGGACATTCAGATTTCACATGACTATACCCTTGATAGCCAAAACACTGAGCATCCAAAGGATTGTTTGAAGATTGACCAACTTTTTCTCTAGGTTTTTCAAAATTATTAACCTTAGTGGGATCATGCTTCCTAAAATTTCTAGATTCAACAGTGTTTGTACCTCTTGCCTTTCTATTGTTATTCCTAAGAAAGTTTCTAAAGTTCTTGGCAAGGTACGCAATCTCTATAGCAGAGAGCTCATCATTAAATCCACCAGCATCAACATCAACAACTGACTTAAGAGCCATTGATTTGGATTTGTTCACTTTAGGTAGATCAGACTCATAGGACTAAAGAGATCTTACAAGCACATCAACAAGGATGGTGTCCACATCCTTGCTCTCAGTAATGACAGTCACTTTAGGTCTAAAGTTTTCAGTTAAATATATAAGAATATTCCTAACAATTTTAGGTTTATCATAGATTTCACCAAAATTAAAAGTAGAATTAACAATATCATTTAATTTAGCATAGAATTCATCAAAAGATTCATTATCAGACATTCTAATGCTTTCAAATCTAGAAGTCAATTGCTGCAGTTTATTAATCTTTACTGCCTTTGTGCCTTCATGCACAGTTTAGAGGATTTTCCAAGCAGTGTGAGCAACCTCAACATTAGAGATTCTCTTAAATTCTTACATAGAAACAGCATTGAAAATGGCATTCATAGCTTTGCTATTGAAGCCTGCTGCTTCTTTTTCAGAAGTTTGCCACTCACTCACAGGAGTAGTGGGCTTCTGCCATTCGTATTCAACGGAATTCCAAACCTTCTCATCAATAGATTTCAGGAATGCTTTCATCCTTACTTTCCAATAAGTATAGTGATTCCCATCAAAGTGAGGAGGAACAACAAGAGACTGTCTGTGCTCCATGACAACAGGGGTCAAGGATCAACTCTGAGATCAAAAAAATATCAAACAAAAGAGCTACCTGCTCTGATATCACTTGAACGGTTTTAGACCCCTTAAAATAACCAGATTAACGTAGTTAATTAGCCAAGTGATTAACTTAGTCAATTTTAGCAATTCTAGGTTATCAAAAACAAACAATCATATCAAAAGTATAAAGCAGCGAAAATATAAAAGACATAATGATATGATCACCCAAGAAACCACACGGTAAAAATCTGGGGAGGATTTAACCTAGCTATCCTCAAGGTAAACCTGAATCTACTATGCGAAAGAATCGAAGTTCATACAAAAGGACTTATAACCTCACCGCTTGACCTTCTAATGCTATCCACCAGTAGAACTTACTGACACGACCACGTGCAAGCTCTGAATCCACGGACTTCTTCTTTCTTGGATTCTTCAATCAGCTACAAGCGCCCACGCTTGATAATCTTTAAGCTTCTATAGTAGCAACCGAGTTGATCATCAAGATGTTGAAGTAATTTCTACCTTGAAAATCCTAAACTTTGTGTAAAGAAAAGCTCCTCTAGATCTCATAAGAGATTTACACAAAACAGCTAAGTATGAGTAACAACTCAACTGGAGCAACTCTAAAAACGTGGCTAGGGTTTTTCTTTATATACCTAGGGTAAAAGCAGAAAACCCAAAACGTTTAATGAGTTAGGACTGAGCTGGAATATTCTGTAGAAAAACATTCTGCTCGAGATTCGATCGATCGAGTCTTTCTTTCGATTAATCGAGCCAGGCCGAAATGCACCAATGCATCTGCAGCCACTCGATTCCAACTTTAAATGAAAGACCCAACTTTGAGCAAACCTAAACAAGACTAAACAACCTGTTTTGATCATGGTTTACCAATAATCCAAATTAGAGTTCTAAATATATAAAATCCTAAATCTTTAGAACCTAACACAATCGATCTGGCAGACCCAGAATGGGTGAATGCTATTGTGGAATCTATTAAAGACTTCATAGCAGAAGCCGAAAACAAACCATGAGTTCTATAATTCAATTGTTGCTAGTATATTTTTATTTTTACTTTTAGAGTTGAATTAACGACAGTGGTATTAATTTTTATATTATGTTCACTTTTTATTTTTCTTCTCTCTTCACACCGAGGCTCTCTCTCCTTTCTCAGCTCTCACTACTCATCCTCTCTCTCTCTTCTTCAACTTCCCTCACAGTTGGTCTTCTTCTTCGAATCAGTCAAATTGTCCTTCGACTAAGAACTCTGTATCTTGGTGGTGCCGACTGATCTTGATCTTTGATGGGCAGTTTGATTTTCACTTTTGGGTTTGTGCATCTACTGGGCAACGCCAATCTTCTCCGCAAGGCTATGTTTTTCTTGAGCATTGATGGATTTGTACAACTCTGGGTTTGATTTTCAGTTTCAGTAGACCTTTTTATTTTATTTTTATTTTTTATTTTTTAAAGCTAAACAAATGGGGTTTACTATTGAAGATTGTAAAGAATTGGATATGACCAGATTTTGTGGAATGACTAACCCGATGCCCGAAGAACGAGAAGACTCAAATTTTGCACCATTAACATTAAGTTTATACCAAGGAACTTTTGGAGGTGACCACTGAGCATCTTCGTTGACCCCCCTAATGTATCTTGAGGTTAACCGTTTGAAATTCATCTAGAAGGAAACGAGCTAGCTGCAAAATTGCCCAACCCTGCTGCCTTGGCTTTCCCAACCAAACCTCATTCCTGCTTGAACCACATGCACCATGCCACCACGGCCACCAACTCCAGCAACTCTTGTCCTACCCGAACCCCAAATATCAGATGCCAAATAAATTCCACAAACTCTGGGAAAGCCAATACAAGTCAAACTATTGATTCTTATGTCATAATATAACAACCATACACATAGTCACCCAATTATTTGGCTTGACTTTTTGCCTATTTTTAAAGTGATTTGTTGTAATCCGGTGCAAAATATGTGTGTGATGTGAATTGAAGGAGTCCAGCTTAATGACGACAAGGCGCTTGTTGGGTTGTAGGGATAGATTTGATGTGTTGGGGGTGGCAGAAAAGGGGGTGTTTGTAGTCTGATGGTTATTATCGGTGGTTGACTTGAGGTTGATGATTTAGGGTGATCATATCACGGCCAAGGAGTGGCCTTTGGGTTGATAGTGATGAGATGGTGGAGGAAGAGAGTGGTGGTTTGTGTTTGGGTAGGAATGAAAATATGACTAGAAAAGTGATTCTTGGTATTTTATTTATTTATTTATTTATTTTTATGAGAGGTAGTTTTTGATTTGGAGTGTGAGAGAAAAAAATATTGAGATTTTATTTTTATGTTTATTGTTGTGTTTAGTTACTAATAAAGTGAGAAAAAGAGAAAACAAAATCTTCATATTTTTTCATTTTATTTATTTGAATTTTTTCCTAATGTTGATGTGGCATGTTTTAATATCAATTATTTTTTAATATTATTTTATTATGCACTTAGGTTTCAAGTATTCCAACTATGCAATCCGTTTGCAACAATTAAAATCCAAATTAGTTTTTAATTATTGTCTAATTTTGTGCCACATATCCATTTTAGTTTTCTTAAATTTAGTACTAAGTGGCATATTTATAATACTTGGAGCAAAAGTCAAGATGACCACCTCACTCACTTGAGCATTCACATTTAGATTTCTAAAAAATATCTATTTTACACTCTAAAATGCTATTTTATCTATTTTATCAACTCATTTAACAATATTCAATATCCCATTTCTTATTTTTACATAGACCATAATGTAATAATATAAAATGTGAGAGAGAGAGAGAGAGAGAGAGAGAGAGAGAGAGAGAGAGTGAGAGGTTAGAGATCTCGATTTGGATCTTTCGATCCTACAATTCGATATCCTTAAACTGTCCTAGATCTCATTAGGATCTCTACCAAAGTTAAATCTGTGTGAGATCCCAATCTGAATCTTAGGATTTTATAGAATTTTGATCTCGTAGTGATACTAAAGATCCTGTGATATAAAGGAAAAGGCGAAAAGCCACTTTTACTTCCTAAATTTTCAAGCGATTCCTATTTTAGTCCCTACATTTTATTTTTACCGTTTTTAGTCCCTATCCTGAAAAACGCTTCTCGTTTTGGTCCCTGCAATTACATCAGAAATGGAGAAAGCTGACGAGGCAAACGGCAAAAATAAATAATAGTAAATTAATGTCCACATGGCCTAAATTAATAATAAAATTTTTTTTTTGCATTAAAAAATGCCACATCAGCATCTAAATTAAAAATATTAATTTATTAATTTTAACTAAAAATTACATGAATTGAGATCCTAGTGTGTCTTGAACAAGAACACAAACCCAAAAATTAAAATCCAAAAATTAAAAATCTCAAAATCACCATTTTCTCATGCCTAGCGATATCATCAAATCCTAAAGCCTCGTAGTATCAAATCAATCCAAAAATACAACACAACCAATCCAAACAAAAAAATCTCAAACTTAGAACAAGAACGCTTTTTTTTTTTTTTTTGGTTTTGGTGTGGATAATTAAATTGAATTTTGAATTAGAGCTGATGTGTTTGCTGTTTTGCACTGTTATTCGATGCGAAGAGCAATAGAACGATGCCAAAGAGAGGGAACATGAACAAAAACGACGCTGCTTCGACCAGCGAAACGGCGTTGACTTCTACGACTTTGGAGATGATGAACTTGTTCGGGAAATACGAGGTTAGGAAGTTGCTAGGCTACAGTGCGTTTGTGAAGGTGTACCACGCGTGGAACGTTCGCACGGGGCCGGTTCGCCAGAGGCCAAGATCTACTTTGTCATGGAGTTCACCAAAGGCGGTGAGCTCTATTAAATTTTTTTTTTGCATTAAAAAATGCCACATCAGCATCTAAATTAAAAATATTAATTTATTAATTTTAACTAAAAATTACATGAATTGAGATCCTAGTGTGTCTTGAACAAGAACACAAACCCAAAAATTAAAATCCAAAAATTAAAAATCTCAAAATCACCATTTTCTCATGCCTAGCGATATCATCAAATCCTAAAGCCTCGTAGTATCAAATCAATCCAAAAATACAACACAACCAATCCAAACAAAAAAATCTCAAACTTAGAACAAGAACGCTTTTTTTTTTTTTTTGGTTTTGGTGTGGATAATTAAATTGAATTTTGAATTGGAGCTGATGTGTTTGCTGTTTTGCACTGTTATTCGATGCGAAGAGCAATAGAACGATGCCAAAGAGAGGGAACATGAACAAAAACGACGCTGCTTCGACCAGCGAAACGGCGTTGACTTCTACGACTTTGGAGATGATGAACTTGTTCGGGAAATACGAGGTTAGGAAGTTGCTAGGCTACAGTGCGTTTGTGAAGGTGTACCACGCGTGGAACGTTCGCACGGGGCCGGTTCGCCAGAGGCCAAGATCTACTTTGTCATGGAGTTCACCAAAGGCGGTGAGCTCTATCGATCGCGCGGGGCCGGTTCAGCGAAGATCTCAGTTGCCGGTATTTCTAGCAGCTGATCTCTGCCGTCGATTACTGCCACTCCAAAGGCGTGTGATAGGTCATAATCTGAATGACCCTGTGTGATTAAACCAATTAATTAATTAGCCAAGTTATTAATTAATCAATTTATCATGCAATTGCATGGAAGCACAAACAAATCACCAAATAACTAAATATGCAGCGGAAAATAAATGACACGGTGATTTGTTTACGAATGGGGAAAAACCTCGCGGCAAAAACCCCACCGGGTGATTTTCAAGTCATCACTCCCGAAATTGCACTTCAGCTTGCTTTTTCTTGGACAGACTTGATGACTTCAACACTTGACCTTGAAGCCTTGTTTCTTGAAGTATTAAAAACACCTAGAACTACCCAATTACAAGTAGAGTGTGTTTTGTCAAATGATTAGCCAATATACATAAATAAGTGACATATGTTCTTAACAAGTGAAAACACATATGTCCTAACAATCTCCCCCTTTGGCAATATGTGACAAAACCACAACAAGCAAATAAACATATGAGAGAAGTCATAAATCACTAAACTCATATTCACTTGTTGACTACAATAAAATCTATCCTAATACAAACTCTTGAAAAACTTTGCAAGAAGAGAGTTTATGGCAAGTAGACTTTGACAACCTGTATTTCTGAAACACTTTAAACAAAACTCATCAAGGCATCTTGTGTAAAATAGAAATAATAGATTGCATATAAATATAAAGAACATGTGTATAAAGATAGAGAAGAAACAACCCATGAAGAGAGAGGTGAAAGAAACATACATTCACATATATAAAGAAGTATAAGTATAATGTATGTAAAAATGGTCAAAGGACCTCATATACAAGATCAATGTATCTATAAAGAATAGAAAAGAAAAGATACATAAAAACCTCACTACGTCCCTTAAGAATATCAACACTCCCCCTATCAAAATGTCTTATACTAACTCTCTCCCTAAGATGACTACTCTTATAACCCAAAACTACTCTCCCTTTTTGTCACGAGTGACAAAGGGTAGAGTGTCATGTAGACATCTCATCAGTAGAGTTATTATCTCTATCATCAGCATCATCATCATCATCATCATCATCTTCATCATCCTCAAAATCAGAAGCTGCTGGAGTAGGTGGTGAAGGAGTAGCCTCTAGAGCAAAACCACCCATGGTCGCCTGCCATCGTGCAATATGACCAACACGAACATTTACCTGATACAACTCAGCAGAGAGTGTATCAAGGCGAGTGTCCATGCACTGCAGCTGCACCATAATGTCTCCTAGAGATACATCGCACGTAGAGGAAGAAGGAGCGGATGTAGATGAAGCTGATCTGGATGGAGCAGATCTGGACGGAGTCGAACGGGAGGGAGGAGTGGAATCTGTCTGTTGTGACCTAAACTGAGCCTCACTACGTTTTACGATAGCGACATCTATGGCAGATATGTGTGTGAAGTGGTCGGACACAGGAAAGGGAACGAAAAAATTGGCGTAAGATCCTCGGGATAGCGGAAGGAAAGATGAGCTTATCACAGGATGCCGAATCAAGATGAACATTTATGATGGAAAGAATAAATTGAGAAGGAAAATCTATAGTGAGATGCTTAAGAAGAGATAACAAAAATTGAGCACGAGGCTCTGTGATAGAGTTGTAGTGAGAGAGAGGATGGAGTACAAACGTCATCACCATGTTTAGAAATCTAGGACCTTTAGCAAAAGGCCTACATGATGTATACTGATGCTCACCCCAATCAGCAGGGCACTGACAAAAGGCGGAGATGAGCTCATCTTTGGACACAGTCCTCAGACGCTCACAAGAAGGATAGTCAGGAAACTCTATCCTAGGAACCCTAGGCACATCCGCAACTAGCTGCGGTGTGACAGGAATGCGCATACCTCGAACGCGAGTGAAAAAGAGAGGTACTGAATGATCTATCCCATGCATGTTGGAGTAAAACTCCTGAATCAGCACAAGGGGCAAGTGACTGGGATGTCACACAGTGACCCCCATCCCCTACTGTGAATGACATTGGGAAGGTCAGTGTCAGTGAAGTCTGCCAAAATGACTTGGCGTTTCGAATGAACACCTCGTCGAGAAAAGTTCTCTGCAAATGCCTTGTGGGCATCTCCATCACGGAACCGAAGGTTAAGAGGAGCAGAGTCAGAAGAAGAGGAAGCTCCAGAGCGCAGAGGGTTCCGAGCAGGAGTGGATTTACGTTTGGGTGCCATAGACACTACTAACGTAAAAGAAGGAGAGAAAGATAGAGAATGAGACAATCAAAAAAGTCCCAACACAGTTCAAAATAGAGCAAATATGATGAACAAAAAGAACGTATGCATGGGAATGCATGAGCATGTGACATGCAAAGCAAAAGACATCATGGGCTCAGCCCAATCCAATCCTACCAGCACACAGCATAAAGCACACATCTAAATGCATGTAAATGTGATTCTAATGCACATGGAATGCAATGTATGTCATTTTGAAAGCATTTAAATGAAAACCCAACCCAAAATTTCAATAACAACTCATCAATTTTGAGAAACCCCAAAAATATCAAAAAATCCCAAAACCTAGGTTTCAAAACATGCAATGCATGAAAAAGGAAGGGAAAAATGCACTTACCAAGTGATTGAGACCAAGTGAAGGCCGAAAATCAAGAAGGTTTGAAGATTTGAGTGAGAAAAGGGTGTTTGGGAGGTGAACAGCCACGGACAGATCGAGAGAGATCGAGAGAATGAAGTCCGAATCACGAAAATTTCTTAAATAGATACCTCAGTAAATCTCGACAGTTGAGGTGTCGAGAGGTATCGAGGAAGCTGTCGAGGAGGTATCGAGAGAAATGGCCGTCGACAAATGGAGGTATCGAGGTGCAATATCAAATATCAAAGATCAGAAGCTCGATCGATTGACAAGGTGTCGAAGAGGTATCGAGGGGACAGAAACTTTCTCGATCGATCCATCAGGTGTTGAAGAGGTGTCGAGATTACGATAAGAAAAAGGCTTGAGAAGCTCGACAGATGACCAAGTATCGAGGAGGTGTCGAGCAGGCAGTTAAAAACAGTTTTTCGAGAAGAGAAAAACACAGACATGAATGCAATACATCATACACCTCAACCAATGATCCATTTAACATATAAAGCTCTCAAAATCATCTCTCAACAAGAATTTAAGCAATGGATCCTTGAAAACACACACACACTAAATAAGTCTAACCAATTTTATTTTTCAAAAACAAGTTAAGACAGTTTAGTGAACATACATTAGCACATGTAAAACCTTTGTGATGGCCAAATCATATTGTACCTGCACATGTATCAAAAGTAGCAAAGAATATTGCGTGTTGTGTGTGAAAAACATTGCAAGATTGCATATGGGTATACATGTTATAACGATTTGAGATATGAGAAAATAAATTTAACTCACACACAATCATAACTGTTTGATGGGGACTATCATCTTCGAGGTACATCCTATAACTCCCACATCTCCTAGAATACACGCTTGCAACCATATTTAAAACATTTTTGATCTTTTTGTTTTTTATTTTCTTTGCATATTTTCTTTTATTTTAGAAAACCATACATGGGCATATAAAAGAGAGAAAAGAAATAGCTAAGATATTAAGCATTTGACATCGCACTTTTACTATGTCGAAGCATACGAATGTCTTTGACATTGCACTTTTACTATGCTGAAGCATACATGTGTCATTTATGATTGGCGAGCAACAGTGGTGAGATGGTTATTTATACCTTTCTCTTAGGATTTTCTAGTCCTACCCGTCAAAAAGAGTGATATGAGTGTTAAGGTTTAAGAGATAACTTAATCTTACTCATCACAAACAAGAGCCATAAACCTCACTTGCTTAGTTGTGCATAGAGATGCTCGTCTAAGCTACAAGAGATACAAAATTTAGAAACTTTGTTTCAATGGCCATCCAAGGTACACAAGTACCAAAGTACACAAAACACACACTGTTTTTGTATTTTTTTTCTTTTGATTTTTCAATTTATTTTTATTTTTATATTAAAAACAAAATAAACAAAACTGAAAGTAAACACACAAAACATGTTAAACAAAGCAAATCATAAAACTAGACTGACTCAACAAAAATGCAAAACACACAAGTAATGCAACAAAAACAAGAAGGGAAAAGAAAGTGATGAAATCACTTAGAGTCCTTTTTCTTCCACACCTTGGAAGAACATTTCCTTTGATTGAATCCTTGAATCGGTGGTAAGGGGAAAGAATTAAAACCGTTCAAGTTAGAAAGAAGCAAGAGGGCTTTTAGAATATCTCCAAGAGGAGCAAGAGAGAATTGAAACTAATTTTGACTTCCAGATGCTATCATGCCATTGCTCTATTGAGTGGCTAGCCACTTATAGCAATTTGGTCGAGTATGACCGGCAGCTCCACAATGATGACAGAGATGCTGCTTCTTTTATTTAGGCTTTTGAGAGTTAGCCTTCTTAGTTCTAGGGTTTTTAGCATCTTTCTTATCTTGTTTAGGGGGTGCTCCTAAGATAGATTTACCATTGTCTAAGTTCTCATTAGCTAATTCAATTTTGACATCAGTGTTCTCAATTTCAGTGTTATTAATAGGAGAAACAAAAACAGTATTGCTAGTAGAAGCAGTATTAGAGAAAGAAAGACCATACCCCAAGCTAGTTCGATCTGAAGCAGATTTCTGATTTCCAAGCATCTCATCAAGCTTTGCACTTGAAGTCCTCTCCAATTGAGCTCTAACTTGAAACAGCTCAGCTTCAAACTTTTTGGTCTTCTCAGCCAAAAGTTGTTCTCAAGCCTCAGTACTTCAATAGTTTAATTCGCCTCATCAACCTTTGTGGACAACTCTTCACGATCAAGTTCCACATCACTGAGCTTCTTGGTGGCCAGCCTATATAATTTCTCATGCTTCTCAGAGAGCTTGTAAAGCTTCTCATAGGCTGAGTGGATATCATCTTGATCATCCATCTTCTCAAATTTGGACTCCACCAATTCTTCTTCTTCATCCACTTCTTCAACAATCCCCTCAGTAGGATTGATTGTTGCAGAGAAGGCATTTAAGATTCCGTCATCCTCACTGTCGGAATCATCTTCAGGCTAAGTGTCACTCAAGGTTGCAGCAAGTGCCTTACTCTTCCTAATGCTCTTAAGATATGTTGGGCATTCATGCTTCATGTGACCGAATCCATGACATCCGAAACACTTTGGTCCAGCTGGAATAGTGTACTGACCGCCATCGTTAGTGTCCTTCTTCCCTTTGTCTTGGTTCTTAAACTAAGAAGAACTGGATTGGCTGCGGTCCTTGTTGAAGTTTCTCCCATTGGCATTCTTCATAAACTTCTTAAACTGCCTTGTAATGTAGGACTTCATCTTAGAATCTTCATCATCGAAAGACTCATCTGTATCACTGCTCTTTGCCTTCAAGGCCATGCTCTTGCCTTTACTGGTTTTGCCAATCCTAGATAGTCCTAGCTCGTAGGTCTGCAAGTTTCCAACCAGCTCAGTCAAAGGAATTTTGTCAATGTCCTTTGATTTTCCTATTGCCGTAATCTTGGCATGGAATCTCTCAGGTAGAGATCTGAGCACCTTCCTCACAACCTTGGGTTCAGGGATGGTTTCTCCAAGATTAAAGGCTGAGTTCACTATGTCTTTTAGCTTGGCATTGAACTCATCAAACGACTCATCCTCCTCCATCTTAATTTCTTCAAAGCTTGTAGTGAGCCTCTAAAGTTTTGAATCTTTGACAGCCTTTGTTCCTTTGTAGGTTGTCTGAAGGATGATCCAAGCCTCCTTAGCAGTTTTAGTTGAGGATATCTTCTTGAACTCCTCATTGGTGACTGCACTAAATAGGGCATTTAACGCTCTGCTGTTGAAGTTAGCCGCCTTGATCTTTACGTTATCTCAATCGACCGGTTCTTCTTTTGGCTTGGTCTAGCCAATCTCTACAGCCTACCACACCTTCTCATCTAAAAACTGCAAGAAAGCTCTTATGCATACTTTCCAATATGCATAGTTAGTGCCATTAAATAAAGGAGGTATAATTAATGACTATCCTCTATCCATGACAAACAAGGGTCAATGGATCAACACAGCAAATATTAAACCTAATTAGAGTGTGCCTGCTCTGATACCACTTGATAGGCTACAATCTGAATGACCCCTTGTGATTAAACCAATTAATTAATTAGCCAAGTTATTAATTAATCAATTTATCATGCAATTGCGTGGAAGCACAAACAAATCACCAAATAACTAAAATATGCAGCGAAAAATAAATGACACGGTGTTTTGTAAACGAATGGAGAAAAACCTCGTGGCAAAAACTCCACCGGGTGATTTTCAGGTCACCACTTCTGAAACTCCACTATTATCAAATCAAGCAGTTACAAGTAAAGGAATCCCAAGTACCTTACCAACCTATAGTTGAACTCTTACCCCAATACCCAATTGGACTTGATCTGTAGTGACAGTTCCTACCTTTGATGCACGGCTCCTAAGTACGTGACTAACCAATGCGCGGATCCCAGTACGCGACTTCAGAACACCAACTTAAGGAAGAAAGGTTGGCTACAAAGTTCTTCAGTTCATCTTACACGATGAAGATCAGGAAGATGCTTGGTCACAAAACTCTATGGTGCAAATACACAGCAACTTCTTCAGAGAAGATGAACTAGGTCAAGAACTTCATCTTTTGATCACAATTTGCTTGAACAGAGATTGCTCAATGAATTTGCAACTTGTGTCACACTTGACAGCTCTTAAAACAATCCTTTTATATGTTTAGTATTTGGAGAAAAGAATGCCCAAAAACATATTCACGGATCCCAAGAAAATCAGATCAGAAAATCTAAATTTTTAAATCTTGACAGATAGCAGGTGTCGAGGTAGCTATTGAGCAGGTGTCGAGATTTAATGAAATTGCATTTCAGCTTGCTTTTTCTTGGACAGATTTGATGACTTCAATACTTGACCTTGAAACCTTGTTTCTTAAAGTATTAAAAACATCTAGAACTACCCAATTACAAGTAAAGTGCGTTTTGTCAAAAGATTAGCCAATATACATAAATAAGTGACATATGTTCTTAACAAGTGAAAACACATATGTCCTAACAGCGTGTTCCACTGCGATCTCAAGTCGGAAAATCTCCTTCTTGACGAAAATTGGGATTTGAAGGTCTTCGATTTTGAACTCTCAGCCGTAAAAGACCAGATCTGACCCGTCAGTTTGCTCCACATGCTTTGCAGTACACCTGCTTACGTGGCGCCAGAGATTCTGGCGAAGCATGCCACGATGTTTGTTCTAAATTCGTAGGTTTCATGGGTAAATTTTTGTTGGGTTGTGGTTCCAATTTAGGTCAAGGTGGCGGTGGTTGGTGGTTTCGATATGGGTTTGGTGTGTGGCTTGCTTCGTGGTTTGGTTCTTTATTTTTGGTTTGGTTTGTGATTTTAATTGTGGGTTTGGTCACTGTAATTGTCCCTGGGTTCATGGCTTGCTTCAGACGTGGTGGTTGATGGGTTGTTCTGAGTTTGAGATTTTTTTGTTTGGATTGGTTGTTTTGTATTTTTGGATTGATTTGATACTATGAGACTTTAGGATTTGATGATATTGTTGGGTTTGAGAAAATTGTGATTTTGAGATTTTTAATTTTTGGACTTTAATTTTTGGGTTTGTGTTCTTAGATATGGGTTTGTATTCTTATTCAAGACACACTTAGATCTCAATTCATGCAATTTTTAGTTTTTAATTCTGTTTTTAGTTTTTTTATTTAGTTAAAATTAATAAATTGATTTTTTAATTTAGATGTTGACGTGGCATTTTTTAATGCCAAAAAACGTTTTTTATTATTAGTTTAGATCATGTGGACATTAATTTATTATTATTTATTCTTGCCGTTTGTCACGACAGCTTTCTCCATTTCTGATGTAACGGTAGGGACCAAAACAAGAAGCGTTTTTCAGGATAGGGACTAAAAGCGGCTTTTCGTCAAAGGAAAATTCAAAAAAAAAAAAAAAATTGGGACTCCAAATGTCCCAAGTTGGTAAAAAAATGTAATAAACAAATTAGACTAGTAACATTAGCCCAAATTGATAATATATATATGAGGAAAAAAAAAACCTTAAAGCTCATGCAGTAATAAGTCGTCACCTTAACGACTTAACCTAAACATAAAACAAAAGAGAAGTGAAGAGACTAGCAAGACTACTAGAGAGTTGAAAGCAAGTGCAAGAAGCTAAGAAATCTGACAGTGAGTCCACTGTGAGAGAGACCATCATCAACAATAGATTTTTTTTTTTTTTTTGGTTAAAATAGTAATTCTGTTGTTAGTTGCTTTCTCATGATATATATTGGCTGGCAATTGTTTACATTTTTTTGTGATCAATAAAATTAGAATTGATATAATTTGGCACTACTTTTTATTAGTAATTTCACTTATTTGTGTCAAAAATTACTTATTTTTTTCAATGCTTCTTTAATATATGTTATGAATTATAATTATGAGTATTTTTTAGTATTTTTTTAATTGGAAAGTAGGATCTTACGATCCTTATGCCAATCCTTCGATCTGATTCTCGAACCCTCTCATCAATACCGTGTAGGATCTTGATCCTAATAACTACAGAAGTAAGAATAAAAATGAATAGAAAATAAATACAAACTTGCTACAATAGTTGCTATAAATACAAACTTATTGTTCACATTTGCTAAAAAGCTACTTTATTTATTTTATTTACTTATTTAACAATAGTCAACATCCAATTTAGAATATAATGAAATAATATAAAAAATGAGAGAGAGAGAGAGAGAGAGAGAGAGAGAGAATAAAAATGAATAAAATGTAAATACAAACTTACTACAATAGTTGCTATAAATACAAAATTACTATTCGCATTTGCTAAAATATTTTAGCAATACACGCCTAGGTAAAGCTCAATTTGAGCACGTGTTTTGCTAAAATAACTATTTGGGGATTTTACACCTCCAATACTAATGCTCTTAAGTACTAGTTCAATGTTTTCATGTGTATAATATGTTACAACATATGAAAGTTTTAATGTAAAATTAGAATTTGTTACAACATATGAAAGTTTTAATGTAAAATTGGAAGTAACTTTAAATTTTCTTTTTTTTTTTTAGGAAATTAATTCCTAAATTTTGATATTTCTTATATGCGGTGCAAGGAATACTAAATTTTTTACTAGAAAACCTTTATAAATGAAACTATCATAAATTAAAAATAAATAAATAAATAAAAGTTATTCATACCTACATTTATTTTGTTATAGAAATTAGACATTCACATTTATTGTTATAGTAGTTTATAGAGATTATATATGAACGGTTTTTAGACCCCTTAAACACACAGATTGCGTAGCCTAGATTAATTAGCCAAGTTGTTACTTAGTCAAATTAAGCAATTCTAGGTTAAAACAATCCAAACAATCATATCCAGAATATAAAGCAGCGGAAAATAAATAACACAAGATATGATCACCCAGGAAACCACTCGGTAAAAACCTGGGGAGGATTTGACCCACCGATCCTCAAGGCTAACCTGAATTCACTATGAAAGAATTGAAGTTCGTACAAAAGGACTACAAGCTCCCCGCTCGACTTCCTAATGCTACCCACCAGTAGAACTTCCTGACACGACCACGCGCAGGCTCCGAATCCACGGACTACTTCTTTCTTGAATTCCTCAATCAGCTACAAGCTCCCCGCTTGCTTTTCTTTTAAGTTCCAATGGTTGCAACAGTAATGATCTTCAAGATGTTGAAATAATCTCCACCATGAAAACCCTAAGTTTTGTGTAAAGGAAAGCTCCTCAAAGATCTCACACGAGATTCACACAAAACAGCAATGTATGAGCAACAATACAATATGGACAACCTTCAAAAACGTGGCTAGGGTTTTATTTATATACCTAGGGTAAAAACATAAAACCCTAAACGTTTAATGAAGTAGGGCTGAGTTGGAAATTCTGCAGAAAATTCAACCTGTGCGATTTTCGATCGATCGAGTCTATTCTTCGATCGATCGAGCCAGGCCGAAAGTCCCAAGTACTTCTGCAGCCACTCGATTCCAACTTTACAATATTAAACCAACTTTGAGCAAGTCTAAATAAGACTAAATACAATGTTTTGATCATGGTTTGCCAACATTACAAATTAGAGTTCTAAATACATAAAATCCTAAGACCTTAGAACCTAACAAACTCCCCCTTTGGCAATCCGTGACAAAACCCTAATTAACAGCTCAAAGTTTTACAAATAAAAAGCCCTTTACAAAGATAATGCTCATAAAATTCAATTCAGCCTAACTACTATCCATAGTTGCAAGTGTAGACAGCAGCTTAGTTGAATCAACCTGTATAATCCTGAAATACTCAACAAACGCATAAACGCATGTGTGACAGTAAAGAGTAAAACAACAGGTATAACATTCTTGTAAGATCCACACAACACAAAATAAAGACATATAAAAATGAACAAGTCATAAATATAAATCAATACGCAGTGAATCATAAAGCAACAAGAATCAATAAAAAATATCATGTATATCAATCAATGTTACTCCCCCTAACATGAATATCCCCAAAAATGATATACAAAGTGAAGCACATAGATACAATCTAAAACTCCACAAGCTCCTCTAAAAAAAAAAAAATCTCCCCCTAACAACAAAAACTCTACTACAAGTCAAAACTCCACTCCCCCTTTTTGTGACGGAATGCCAAAGGGCAATCACAAGTCGCCATCAAAAGGAGGTGGTGAGGGTGAATGAAGACGCGCAAGATCAGCTCGGAGAGCACGCATCTCATCCAGCAAGTCCACCAAAATCTGACCATGAGCCTGCTGAACAGTCATGACAGTCTCCAAAGTACGACGAACATCAAAGTCGGCCGAAGGAGATGGAGGAACATCAGCAGCAGCAGCATCATCACCAACTGGAATAGGAATATCCTCACCAGCAAGACCTGCAGAAGAAGAAGGAGGAGGTGCGCTACTAGAGGGCTCAGATCTAGGGTGTTTAGAACCAGCTCGAAGATGAGCGGCCCTCTGTCTAAGAAAAGACGCACCTAAAGGACCTATCACATGGACGGGCTCAGAGGAAGGAAAGTCACTAAGACCAAGATAGAGAAGAATCCTATGAATGAAAATAGGATGAACAAGAGCATGAGCAGTAGATGAACTCCTATAAACTTCGTTCAAAGAACGAAGAAAAAGATGGGGAAAACTAATAGGAGCATCAGTAACAAGAGCGTACAGAAATACACACCTCTCAAGAGGAATGGTGTGAACATGGGAAATAGGCCAGATCGAATGACAAGCTATCCGAAAGAACAGATAGTGCAACCCAGAGAGCTCAGCAGAAGTGATCCGAGGATCAGAACCCCACTGGACAGTAGTACCAGTGACGTATGACAAAACATCGCTAATCTCGGGAGACTCATCATAAGGATAGACAGGATGCTGGACCAAAGGTACCCCTAGAGCATCAGCCACTACCCGAGGAGTAATGGTGTACTCTACGCCTCGTATCCAACTCTTAACTAGAGTGTTGGAATCATAGACGCGGATAGAGATGTTCGAATAGAACTCTCTAATCAAGGCAGAAGGTGGAGGAGGATCAGAAACATCCACCAAGGGTAACCAACCCCGACGCTCAAAATTTGCCCTAATGGCAGGATCAAGCTCATCTAATAGCACAGAACGCTCAGCCCAAATCTTTCTCTTAACGGTCAGTTTCTCAAAAGTCTCTTGGTTTGCCTCACTCGGAAACCTCTCACTATCAAAGGATGGAGGGGGTGAAGGAGAAGGTGAGGGAACACTCCTACGGGCTCTAGTTTTCCTAGGCATAGTGCTAAGGAAAGGACAGAGACACACAGAGAAAAACACAAAGAAACAAGAGAAAACAAAACCAAGGGCAGACTGCAAATTAGCACAATAAATAATATAGAACAAAAATCTATATGATGCATGAACAATAACATGTTGTGATGCATGATCTAAATGCAGTGACAAATTAAGTTTAATTGAGAGTAATTGGACAAAATTGGCTTGAACAAGGAATTTCTATCAAAAATCCCAAAATTTGAAAAATCACTTGAAAATTTTTGTAACAAATTGATGAATTAAGCATTACAAAACACAGCACATAGATTATAATGCTTAATTGCACCAACACAACAAGCCAATTTCATCAAATTCTATCCAATTTAACAAAAGCCCCAATTCGGATCAAGAACAAACCCTAGAATTTTCAATTTTTCACAAAACACAAAATTGATCAAATTAACCACCAAGGATCATTAATATAATGTGTCCCCACAAAAACCCAATGATCAATTTCATAAAATAAGGTTTGAATCAACAGAAAATCCAAAAAGAATCAAGTCCGAAAATTACCCTTAAATGCATGGATTTATGCATGAAATAATGAAAATAAAATCAAAAGGAAGGGCAAAAGAGTCTTACCGGCTTGAGGAAGGAGAGATTTGGCAAAAAGAACGGAGGAAAACGACAAAATCTCAAAGGTGGAGCCTTGCCAACGCGGAGAGAGAAGGAAAAGTTTGAAAAAATTTTGAAAAGTACCTTTGAAAAAGTCAGAACTGGACTTTTAAAAAGCTTTTCCACGATTTTCGATCGATCGAAAATTACATTCGATCGATCGAAAAGCACAGTCATTTTAAGACAAATGAGAGCACTTTTTCGATTGATCGAAAAATAGGTTGGATCGATCGAAAAGGGCAGAGGCTCACAAAATTTTGGAAAAAACACAGTTTTTGAAAGACACAAGCCGAATTTTAAAAATAACTCCTCAAAGCATTTAATTGAAGAAACAAAATGCATGAGTATGAGATGGAATGCTTTTTCAAAAACCCAAAATTTTGAACCCAATATTCTTAAACAAATTGCAATCAACCTCCCATTATATTTTCTCAAGCAACAAATATGTTGTGCATAAATCTCAAGATATTTTCAAACTTGGTTGGTCAGACCAAAAACACACACTAGCATGTACAGTGTTTAACAAAGAGTAACTTGTGTCGTGTGTGATACTAGCAAAAACTTGAGATACATGTGAGGTGATATGTGAATAGCAATCAATCACAAAGTCTACAAAATTCATCACATAGAATTCAAAAGAGACTATCACCTAAAGAGTTACATCCTATAACTCCCACATCTCCTAGAACAAAAGCTTGCAATCATGTAAGTTTCTTGTATTTTTGCCTCTTATTTGCATGAGATGGCATTCAGCCTAATAGTACACACCGGTTTGAATTAAGTGAATTGGCATCAAGCCTAATAGTACACACCAGTTTTAATTTATTTTGAGGCTACACCTTATGTTCTTTTTGTGCATGTGCTACACTTTCTCGAGCACAGAATCTTATGATATGCACTAAGGTGTTCATGATTGGCTAGTGAACAGTGGTGAGATGGTTATTTATGCCTTTCTCAAAAGGATCAAGTCCGACAGTCAAATAACATGTGACTTCAAGATTAAGACAAAGTGATAAACACCATAAACATCTTTCCCACACAACATGCACTACAAAGCTCAAACTAGTAAAGTGCAATAAAGTAAGCTCATCCAAGCTAAACAAGGTACATAAGACATGTTATGTGTAAATAAATTGACCAACCTTGTTTTTCAAAAATCAAGAACATTATGTTCAACATAAATTTTGCTTCCTTCTTTTCCTTTTTTTTTTTTTTTTTTTTTTTTTTTTTTTTATTTAAAGGAAAACAAATAAATCCTAGAATGAAATGCATGAATGTAATGCAATGCAAGTCCTAGAACAAAGAAAAAAAAAAAAAAACAAAGAACAATGGTCACAAAAGAATAGAGCAATGAAGCACAAGGACCAAGAAAGTCAAAAACAACTTAGGGACACCGAAGAACACCAATCACTTGACGGAGTGTCTCAAACTTACTACCATCAAGAGGTTTGGTAAAGATGTCAGCATTTTGACGATCAGTAGGGATATATTCAAGAACAACAATTTTCTTTTCAACCAAATCCCTAATGAAGTGATATCTAAGTTCAATGTGTTTGGTCTTAGAGTGTTGGACAGGATTTTTAGAGATATCTATAGCACTAGAGTTATCACAATAGACAACCATGGTGTCTTGAGGAATCCCATAATCACTCAAAAGCTTTTTCATCCAAAGGAGTTGAGAACAGCAACTCCCAGCAGCAATATATTCTGCTTCAGCAGTGGATAAAGAAACAGAATTTTGTTTCTTACTCATCCAAGCCACAAGATTGGCTCCAACATAAAAACACCCCCCAGTGGTGCTTTTTCTATCATCAGCATTCCCAGCCCAATCAGAATCAGAAAAACCAGCAAGAGACAAATTAGACTCTTTGCTATAAAATAACCCATAATCACAGGTTCCACTCACATATTTGATAATTCTCTTAACAGCATTTAAATGAGAAACCTTAGGATTAGACTGAAATCTAGAACAAACACCAACACTATAAGAGATATCAGGCCGACTAGCAGTTAAATACAATAGACATCCAATCATGCTTCTATACAAAGTAATATCAACTGACTCACCTGATGGATCTAGAGTCAATTTTGCATTTGCAGCCATTGGTGTTCTAGCATGAGCGGCTTTGTCCAGTCCAAATCTTTTGACTAAATTCCTTGCATATTTAGCTTGATTGATGTAGATGCCAGACTCTGTTTGCTTTACCTGCAATCCCAAAAAGTAAGTCAGTTCACCAACCATGCTCATTTCAAACATTGCCTTCATTTCATCTGCAAAAGAATGAGCAAGAGAATCATTAGTAGCACCAAAAACAATGTCATCAACATAAATTTGAGCTACAACAAAACCAGTCTTATCCTTTCTTATGAAGAGAGTTGTATCTGCAGATCCCCTTTTGAATCCATGCTCAGTGAGATATGCAGTCAATCTGTCATACCAAGCCCTAGGAGCTTGTTTCAAACCATAAAGAGCTCTCTTCAACTTGTATACATCATCCGGTCTGTGAGAATCTACAAATCCCTTAGGTTGCTCAACATACACCTCTTCTTGTAACATCCCATTTAAGAAAGCACTTTTGACATCCATTTGATACAACTTGAAGTTCAGGTGACTTGCAATGGCCAACAGTATCCGAATGGATTCCAATCTTGCAACTGGTGCAAAGGTCTCATCAAAATCAATCCCTTCCACTTGTGTGTATCCTTGTGCAACAAGTCTTGATTTGTTTCTAATCACAGTGCCGTGTTCATCTGACTTGTTCTTAAAGATCCATTTAGTTCCAATCACATTTACATTTTCAGGCCTAGGAACTAATTCCCACACATCATTCCGAACAAATTGATGAAGCTCTTCATGCATGGAATTTACCCAATCAGCATCTTGTAGTGCCTCATCTACCTTTTTCGGTTCAAATTGGGACAAATAACATGAGTGTGTGATCACATTCAGGGCTTTTGATCTCAATCTCATGTTATCATTCAGACTTCCCAATATATTCGTGGGAGGATGATTCAATCTCACTCTAGAGGTTGGACGTTTAACAAGGGAGGTTGTGGTACCTTTCTGTTCAAATATAGGACTGAACTCACTTTGTACCTGTCGAGTGTCATGAACCGGAGTGGATGGTTCTGAACTTGAGGGTACTGAGACTGTATCATTCAACACCAGCAACTCTTCCTCACTATGTTTCACAACATACTCAGGAAGGGGAGAATCATTAACCTCTAAAGACTTATCTTGAGCAGGAACAGTGCTTTCAGAAGAGGTTTCTGGACATACTTCATCATTTATTACAACATTTGAAGATTCCATGACTGTCTTGGTTCTCAGATTGTATACTCTATAAGCTCTGCTGGTGGAAGAGTATCCTAGAAAGTATCCTTTGTCACTCTTTGCATCAAATTTTTCTAGGTTCTCTCTATCACGTAGAATGTAACAGTCACTGCCAAATATCCTGAAATACTTGACAACAGGTTTCTTCCCTCTCCAGAGTTCATAGGGAGTTTTCTTGGAGTCAGGTCTAAAATACACCCGGTTGAGTGTATGACAAGCAGTGTTGACAGCCTCTCCCCAGAAGGACTTGGGCAACTTTTTGTTGTGTAACATGACTCGTGCCATTTCCTGTACAACTCTGTTTTTTCTCTCCACAATCCCATTCTGTTGAGGTGTCTTGGGTGATGAGAACTCTTGGTGAGTGCCTTGATTATTGCAGAAAGTAGCCAGCTTGGTATTCTCAAATTCTCTTCCATGATCACTTCTGATTCTGGCTATCACAGCATCTTTCTCAACCTGCAATTTCTTGCATAGATGAATCATCTTCTCAGGAGCCTCAGCTTTATCTTTCAAAAGCACAACCCAAGTATATCTAGTAAAATCATCCACAACAACTAGAATATACTTCTTTCCACCCAAACTTTGAACTCTGGCAGGACCCATGAGATCAATGTGTAATAACTCTAAAGGTCTTGAAGTTTGAACACTAGTCACAGAAGGATGCTTGGATTTTACTTGTTTACCTATCTGACATGGTCCACAAATGCACTTATCAATCTTCTCAAATTTAGGTAAACCGATAACTGCCTCACACTTGGAAATCTTCTCTAACTGCTTATGACTAGCATGCCCCAACCGTTGATGCCACAAATCAACTTGATCAATCTTTGCACTAAAGCACTTGTTGTTTACACTTGGTGTTATGCCATAACAGTTGTCAGCTGTCCTTACACCAACACACATACAGTCACCTCCTCCATCAAGTATCTCACATTCATACTTGGTGAAAAGAACATTTAGCCCATTGTCGCAAATCTGACTTATGCTGAGTAAATTGGCCTTTAATCCATCAACATACCAAACATCTTCAAACACTGGCAATCCTGGAATGTCCACAGTACCAATGCCTCTGATCACAGATTTACTTCCATCTCCAAAAGTGACTGTCCCAATCTTTCCTTCAAAGAGAGTTTTGAATAAGTCTTTATTTCCTGTCATGTGCCTGGAACAACCACTATCCAAATACCAAAGACAAGAGTCACGTGCCTTTAAGGCGGTTAGAGCAGTATAACAAACATAATTCTTAGCACATGTGATTAAGCCAATATTCTTGAGGAAAGATTTAACAAAAACAACAAAAGACAAAGATGACAAATAGATAAGTTGACAAATAAGCAGAAACAATTTCCAAGGCTCTATGACAACAGGGGTCAAGGATCAGCTCAGAGATTAAAAATCTCAAACAGAAAGAGCTACCTTGCTCTGATACCACTTGAACGGTTTTTAGACCCTTAAACACACAGATTGCGTAGCCTAGATTAATTAGCCAAGTTGTTACTTAGTCAAATTAAGCAATTCTAGGTTAAAACAATCCAAACAATCATATCCAGAATATAAAGCAGCGGAAAATAAATAACACAAGATATGATCACCCAGGAAACCACTCGGTAAAAACCTGGGGAGGATTTGACCCACCGATCCTTAAGGCTAACCTGAATTCACTATGAAAGAATTGAAGTTCGTACAAAAGGACTACAAGCTCCCCGCTCGACTTCCTAATGCTACCCACCAGTAGAACTTCCTGACACGACCACGCGCAGGCTCCGAATCCACGGACTACTTCTTTCTTGAATTCCTCAATCAGCTACAAGCTCCCCGCTTGCTTTTCTTTTAAGTTCCAATGGTTGCAACATTAATGATCTTCAAGATGTTGAAATAATCTCCACCATAAAAACCCTAAGTTTTGTGTAAAGGAAAGCTCCTCAAAGATCTCACACGAGATTCACACAAAACAGCAATGTATGAGCAACAATACAATATGGACAACCTTCAAAAACGTGGCTAGGGTTTTATTTATATACCTAGGGTAAAAACATAAAACCCTAAACGTTTAATGAAGTAGGGCTGAGTTGGAAATTCTGCAGAAAATTCAACCTGTGCGAATTTCGATCGATCGAGTCTATTCTTCGATCGATCGAGCCAGGCCGAGAGTCCCAAGTACTTCTGCAGCCACTCGATTCCAACTGTACAATATTAAACCAACTTTGAGCAAGACTAAATAAGACTTAATACAATGTTTTGATCATGGTTTGCCAACATTACAAATTAGAGTTCTAAATACATAAAATCCTAAGACCTTAGAACCTAACAATATAGAATTTTGTAATAATTTTCTTAGGACAAAGTTTAGTTACAAATTATGAAAATCTAATTGTTGGATTGTATGTTCTTTACACTCTTAATATATATGTCAACTTTTGTGACAATTGGATATTATTTACTATATGATCTATAAAATTATATTTTATGCGTAATTTTAAACTACAAAAACTTGCAATTCAAATAATTTATTGATGACATAGCTATTGATTTTTAATTTTCTAAAAATTTTGCAAGTATATAAAAAGAAGGTATAATCAAATGATGGATTTGTCAAAATTCACCTCTAATAAAAAGATATTGAGTAAGGTTATAGCCTTAAGCTCCAACAAAATTTGTAGCTAAATTTTATCATTTTTCTCATTCCTTGTATAGAAATGAGCCAACTAAGAGGAAGTAAAATAACTTTGAGCTAAATTACGTGTTGGCTATCAGAGAACTATTTCGTTAATGATGCAAGATGAGATCAATGATCAAAGCAGGAACTCAAGGTTGAAATCACTATTTACTCCATATGTCATTAATTACACTACATGTAGTTTCAGTATTATGTATTGTTAAACTTCAAGTAGCTTAGCGTATAGTCTTATTTATTTATTAAGAAATACTATGATTACGTAAAGTGAGTTGTTATGACAAAAGTTATGTAATTTTATGTAGTCCTAATATTGCTCTTATTGATTAGTTATAGGCTTATAGCTTGAGTTTGAGACACATGTCAACGTCATTAGTTAATTTGTAGTGTCTTGTTGCAGTGGGATTTCAGTTATTACAAGGAGTTGGTTAATTTGTTAGTTCTCTATTTGTTTTGAAGTTAATGTTTTCTAAAAAATAAATCATCTCTCACGTTTTGTTTGTCTCGATGAAAAACCTTATGTGGAGATAACTTTCTATATTTTCTCGTGTTTGGTAGCATGAAAACATATGTCAAACAAAAACTATCGCTTAACTTCTTTTATTTAACAATTAACATATAAGACATTTGTTTTCCAATAAAATTTTGTGAGAATGACTTTAATTCACGCAAAGCTAAATAAGGAAAATAGCTCTATTTTATACGAAACAAAATAAAGAGAAGTTAAAAGATAATTTTATAATTCATTTTAAGGTCATTGCTAAATATAAAAAAATGAAATAGTTTTGTAGAAAATACGTTTTGAAAAATAATTATTTCATTGAAACGAGCTGAACACGAGGGAAGGTTGACCCATGATTTTTTATTTCATTGTCTCGTATAAACAAACAGGGTATAAATTATTTCATTCTAACTCGAATTTAGGATCAATTCGAATCGGAATTCTATTCTTTCATCCGAGTTTTATCGTTGACCCATTATTTCCTTTTTTATTATTCTATTTACTACTTTTAGAGAATGTTGTTGCTCACGTACAGGGAAGCATGTCGTCAGTGATTGGTTTGAACCTAACTCAAAACTCAGCTGTCATTTCTTTTTTTATTTTGGATCATTCAGCTTTCATTTCTTATATCTTATTACTCAAACTCATCTATTCTCATGTCACAATTAATGGTAACAAGAAGCACAATTCCCACATATATATGCCCGGCAGAAACTCAATGGCTTAGCTCAAACAAGAATCACAATATCCACATATTTTTCAGTAAAGTGAATTAGATAGCAAAAAGGAAATTGAGAGAGAAAGAGAGCACAAAAAATCTAAAGCCTGGATTTGTCTTGTACCCAGATTCACGATCAAAATTTTCATGCACATAGAAATTTATTTGAAAACCCAAAATTCTTCTACATCATCTACCACTAATTATTAAACAATCAAATCAGTATAATCCTAACAAATGTCGTCAGGTATAGATCCCTACGACCACCTTTGCATTTTTCTGAACCCTGATGGCACTCTCACTAGATTTTTGACGCTCCCAAAGAAAAAAGCAAACCCTATTGCCACTAATGGTGAGCCTGTGGTCTCCAAGGATCACACTCTCAATGCTGAAAAGAAACCCACGTCCGAATCTACATGCCGACCATCAAATTGCCTCCCAATAATGACACAAGGATTCCGATCATAATTTTCTACCCCTTTTCGAATTGGTACTTTCCTATGTGGGACAGTGAAACCAACGAAAGGATAACCTCAGAGCTCGCATGCCAGATTCCTGCTATTGTTGTCTCCGTTCACTACCGCCTTGCACCAGAAAATAGGTTGCCGGCGCAATACCATGATGGCGTGGACGCAATACTTTGGGTGAGGGAACAGGCATTGAATCCAAACGGTGAGCAATGGATTAAAGATTACGGAGATATTTCAAGGTGTTACCTGTATGGACATGGTAGTGGTGGGAACATATCATTTTTCGCTGCGTTGGAAGCAACGAGAATGGAGTTGGAGCCGTTGAAGATTGTTGGGAATATAATGAACCAACCCCTGTTTGGTGGCATTGTAAGGACACACTCAGAGCTGCAAAATTTTACGGACCCTCTCCACCCCTTGTGCGTACAAGATTTGGTTTGGGAGCTTTCTTTGCCAATTGGTGAAAATCGGGACCATTGGTATTGTAATCCGATAGTGGAAGGCCCGCACACGAGCGCCATTAGCAAGCTTGGTAAGTGCCTAGTGATTGGGTTTGGTGGGGACTTCTTGATCGATCGGCAGCAAGAGTTTATAGCATTGTTGATGAGGCATGAAGTCCAAATTGAAGCACTGTTCCACGATTATGGGTTCCATGCAATCGATCTGGCAGACCCAAAATGGGCGAATGCTATTGTGGAACCGGTTAAAGACTTCATAGCAGAAGCCGAAAACAAACCATGAGTTCTGTACTTCAATTGTTGCTAGTATATTTTTATTTTTACTTTTAGAGTTAAATTAACAACAGTGGTATTAATTTTTATATTTTGTTCACTTTTTATTTTTCTTTTCTCTTCACACCGAGGCTCTCTCTCCCTTCTCAGCTCTCACTACTCATCTTCTCTCTCTCTTCTTCAACTTCCTTCACCAGTTGGTCTTCTTCTTCGAAGCAGTCAAATTGTCCTCCGACTAAGAACTCAGTTTCTTGGTGGTGCCGACTGGTCTTGATCTTTGATGGGCAGTTTGATTTTCACTTTTGGGTTTGTGTATCATCTGGGCAACGCCAATCTTCTCCTCAAGCAATGTTCTTCTTGAGCATTGATGGATTTGTACAACTCGGAGTTTGATTTTCAGTTTCAGTAGCCCATTTTTTTTTATTGATTTATTGTTGTGAATTTTTTTTTGGTTAGCTAAACGAATGGGGTTTACTATTGAAGTTTGTAAAGAATTGTAAACAAATGGGGTTTGATAATGAAATGGGCATTGTTGATTTGGTTGTTCTGGTTGGATTTATTTGTTGATGTTGTTAGATGTTGTTTGTTGATTTTGTTTGGCAGAGGAGAAGGGAGAATATGGGAGAGAGAAAAAAAATTGGGATAGATCAAAATATAATAAAAAGTATAATATTTTAATAAAATATTGTGTATAATGTATAATTTGATGTAGGGGATTTGGAAAAGTGATTGCATAAAAAATAAAAATAAAAAGTAAGTTTTTATGCTAAAATAAACATCAAATTTTACAAAAGCTAGGCATATTCATAATACTCAAAGTGAAGTTTCTCACAAAAAAAAAAAAAAAAAAAACTCAAAGTGAAAGTTGAGATGACCACCTCACAAACCTAGGTAAAACTAATGTTCAATGATTCCATGTGTAAGAACATGTTACAACATACTATAGTTGTATTGTAAAATTGGAAGTAATTTTAGCAATTTTTTTTAGTAAATTGATTCCTAACTTTTGACATATGTTAGAGACATTTTTAGAAATATTAAAAATTTTACTACATAACTTTTATAAACAAAACTATCATAAATTAAAAAGGAGAAAAAAAAAAGAAATTCATTCCTATTATCTAAATTGCCAGTTGGCTATTAGAGAACTATTTCATTAATGACGCAAGATAAGATCGGTGATCAAAACTGGAAGTACTGAATCTACTGATGGTTGAGGTCACTGTTTACTTCATATGTTAAACGATATGTGTAGTTTCGGTATTATGTATTGTTAAACTACAAGTAGCTTAGTGGGATTTCGATTATTACAATTTGTATATAAACAAACACAGTATCAATTATTTCATTCCAATGAGAATTTGGATCAAGTCGAATCTCAATTCTAACCTTTAATCTCGGTTTTAACGCTGGCCATAGTCTTTTTGGGTTATTTTATTCACTACTTTTAGAGCATGAAGGAAAAGGTGTCCTTTTATTTTTATTTTTTGGTAAATGAAGTCAAAGTTGTCGTAACTTATATTTCTAGAACTGTCTAGGGCGTTTGACATGGTAGTTTAAGCAATATTTTTTTAATTTTTAAATAATATTATATATATTTTTATATATTTTTTTACTCGTATTTTTAAAAAGACTAAACTGCATCTAATTTTCGTGATTGCAAACTTGTATTTGTACTGGGGTTTGTGTTATACGAAGATTCAATATCAAAATTGTCATGCACGTAGAAATTTATTAGAAAACCCAAAATTTGTCTACACCATCTACCACAAATTATTAAACAAGCAAATCAAAATAACCATAACTTATGTCGTCAGATACAGATCCCTACGACCATCTTAACATTGCTCTAAACTCTGATGGCACTCTCACTAGATTTATCAATTTCCCAAAGAAAAAAGCAAACCCCATAGCTTGCAATGGCGATCTTGTGGTCTCCAAGGATCACACTCTCAATGACGAAAAGAAAACTCGAGTCCGAATCTACATGCCGACCATCAAATCGCCTCCCAATCGGGCCACAAGGTTTCCCATCATAATTTCCTACCCCTTCTCGAATTGGTACTGTTCTTTATGGGAGTCTGAAATCAACTACATTCTAACCTCAAAGCTTGTATGCCAGGTTCCTGCTATTGTTGTCTCCGTTGACTATCGTGTTGCTCCAGAAAATAGGCTCCCAGCGCAATACCATGATGGTGTGGACGCAATTCTTTGGGTGAGGGAACAGACATTGAATCCAAACGGTGAGCAATGGATTAAAGATTACGGAGATATTTCAAGGTGTTACCTGTATGGACATGGTAGTGGTGGGAACATAGCATTTTTCGCTGCGTTAGAAGCAACGGGAATGGAGTTGGAGCCCTTGAAGATTGTCGGGAATATAATGAACCAACCCCTGTTTGGTGGCATTGTAAGGACAACCTCAGAGCTGCAAAATTCTACAGACCCTTTACTCCCCTTGTGTGCACAAGATTTGGTTTGGGAGTTCTGTTTGCCAAAAGGTGAAAATCGAGACCATTGGTATTGTAATCCCATAATGGAGGGGCCGCACACGAGCGCCATCAGCAAGCTTGGTAGGTGCCTTGTGATTGGGTTCTGTGGGGACTTCATGTTCGATCGGCAGCAAGAGTTTATAAAATTGTTGATGAGGCATGGGGTCCAGATCGAAGCGCTGTTCCACGATTTCGGATTCCATTCTATCGATCTAGTAGATATGGGATGGGCGAATGCTATAATGGAATCGATTGAAGACTTCATAGCAGGAGACGAAAAAAAACCATGAGTTCAACACTTCAATACTTCAATTGTTGCTAATGTATTTTTTATTTTTATTTTTGGAATTAAATTGACGGCAGTGGTATTATCAAGTCACCATCTCAGTCTGTTCAAAAAGGTTGAAGAAAAGAGGACGATCTAACCAGATTTGAGGTCCCTCCTAAACATGAGCAGACTTCACAAGGGTTCGGATCCCCTCTATGTTGTAATTGCCGGTTTGAAAGTTTGAATTAGAGCAAGTATCTGTTTCTTTCTTATTCCTTTTTTTCTTTTTATTTTTTTATAGGAAATCTTTATTTTTATTGTTTTGGATCTGAAGTAAAAAAAAAAAAAAAAAAAGGAAAATTTAGCTACAAAATTGGTTGTAGTTATAGGCTATAAACTCACTCAATATCTTTTTATTGGAGGTGAATTTTGACAAATCCACCATTGATTGCATATTCTTCTTATATACTCCATGTTTACAAAATTTCAAGAAAATTAAAGATCAATAGCTATTTCATAAATAAATTTTAAATTATAAGTTTTTGTAATTTAAAATTATGCATAAAATATAAGATTATAGATTATATAGTAAATGATATCCGATTAACACAAAAATTGACATGTGCATTAAGAGCGTAAAGAACATGTAATTCAACGGTTAGATTTTCAAAATATGCAGTAATATTTATTTTATTAAGTGAGTTTGTAACCTAAGGCTACAATCGATTTTGTAGCTAAACTTTGTCAAAAAAAAAAAAAATCATTCCATGTGATGCGTTGTTCCACTATTCAGGGTTCCATGCAATTGAGATTGTAGGACTAGAATTGTCGAATGCTATTGTAAAAATGATTAAAAATTTCATCGCGGAAATAAAAAACAAATCTGCCTTCAATTCTTGAATTGTTACTAATATGGTAATATTATTATTTTGTTTTGAGTTATAGAAAATGATAGTAGTGTTAGTAAATCACTAGTTAAGTTTGTACAAAAGGTTGAAGAAAAAGAGGAAAATCCTCTAACCAAATTTGAGATCCTTCTGGAATATGAGCTGATTTTGCGAGGGCTTGACTTGATTTGCCAATGAAAGAGAGAATGTGTATATATATGAATGTGTGATTAGATCATCATTTCCATTTTGCATATTTGCTAATAACATAGTCTATAATTGTATGCACTATGCACACATTTTATATGTAGGTAAACAAAATAGGCAGAAATACTTTCTCTTTCCTAAATTTTGGAGATACTTTCAATTCGGTGTTAGACATATTATGAGCTTTTTTCATTTTATTTATTTGGATTATTGCCTGAGCTTGAGACATGTGGCATGTTTTAATAGGCATAAATGCTAATGTGGGTAAACAAAATAGGCAAAAATGCTAATATGACATGTTTTAATATAAACTAGTCATGGACTCACGCGTTGCGCGTAATTATTTTTTAAGGTGGTCTCATTATTATTATTATTTTGTAATTTGAACTAATTTAATGAAAAGTAATGCATTTCTTTACCAAAAAAAAAAAGTAATGCATTTCATATTCATATTTATCACAAGATAATTTTTTTTTTTTTATTGTAGAATTGTTTTATTTAAAATTTGAAACTTTAATTCTACCATAGTCGATTGACTAATTTTTACATCTCTAAATCAATTAAACACATTTTCCATGCTACATGTAAACCTTCTTTTCCATAAGGGTTGAAATAATGTGGGTAATATATTTTTTTTTTATAGAAGTTAAAAAAAAAAAAAAAATTAGAATTCACCTTGTCTTGATGTTTTCTAAAAATTAAATTTGGCGATTTTCTTTCAATAATTGTGAAAATTCCAAGCAATAATTCAGAAGGTAATTCATGTTACATGTTCAGGCTCTGATTGTGTAATTCTATGATTGATTTGGGTTGTAATTTATAAGTTGAATATGGTGGTGTATATCTTCTTCTCTTTTTGAGAGTTTCTACCTATGGTGTCTGCTCTTGATAATAGATTGGTGGTGTATACCTAAAATAGTCTAACTCTGTAGTTTATGTAATTAAATATAGTGTTGTGTGTGATTTATAGAGTAGTGATGGTTGTAGTAATTAAAAATTTATTTTTCATTGTCTTTTAAGTTAATAAAAACCTTACATATATTTTTTTTTTCAAAAAAACATTTAAATATTTTTTTAACGTGAATCTTTACATATACCTTAATAAGTAAACTCTATACATTTCATTTTCTTAGATGCATAAAAAAGACATTTATTCCATAATAATAGTGGCTAATTAGTTTTTTAATGATCTCATTTATAACGTTTCTTACTATTATCATATTTTACTAGCTAGTGATTTTCATAATAGAGGCATTAAATGAGAGTTAAATTCTTAAAACCTTTCATTAGATTTTAAAAGTTGTGGTGTGTGAAGAATATAAGCATTTAAGGATTTTTTAAATATTTTATTATTTATAAATAATGTTAAATGAAATGTCAAAAAAAGGATTTCAAAAATTTTCATATATTTCTATTATTATTGAAGAAAGTATTCCTTTTAGTTTTGATAATAAATATGATTTTCTAGATTAGAGTTTGATTAGTTTCAAGTTTAAATTTTGTACGATTGTAATTAATTGTTGATTATATGATTTAATTAAGTGAATTTAACAATTTTTTTATTTACATTGTAAAGTTTTTAATAACATTCGTAAGCTCACCTTTAATTAATTTTTTACTCCTTTAGCTGTTAGCCTCTTTGTTTTCCAATTAATAGTTACTAATTAATTTATTTAATTGACGTTTGATTTCTCTTACTAATCTCTCTCTCTCTCTCTCTCTCTCTCTCTCTTCGTCAACATCCTATTGTTCCCCAAATTTTATTCCATTTTGCTGCCATGAAGTTAGTATATCCATAACTATTAGTTTATTTTATGATATATTTGCTTTGATATTATTATTATTATAAATTTAGTGTTTCTATAGCATGTGTTTTGTATTTTCTTTTTCTATTGATGCATTGTAACGTTTTATGGGACTACTTTATAAGAAATTTTTTTATTCTATTTTTTTTAATTAAGTGTTTCTAAATTGATATTTGTTTTGTATGTCATTTTTCCATTGATGCATTGTAACATTTCATGGGAAGACTTTATAAGAACAATTTTTATTTATTGAATTTAAAAAAATATATTATATGTTTAATTTTAAAAAAAAAATGAGGCAGAATATAAATAATTATGATATGGAGGATGTTGCTAAAGTTAAATATTGAATAAAATAAGATGAGAAGAAAAATAGCAAAAATGAAATGTATAGCAATAAACACCATATTATTTTGGTTATGCTATGTAATAAAATAATATTATATTTTTATATACTATCTTTATAATGAAATAATATAACATTTAAAAACCAATGAGAATAAAAAAAAAAATAACAATATAAAACACAAAACTAAATCGTATCAAGCTAGATTACCAGTCAATTCCAATTTTAGCAAACTGACTGACTTCTAGTAGTCTAAGATTGATTTCTGCAATGCATTTGGTGGAGTTTTCAATATTGCATCAATATATTTTGATGGTCAACCTGTTACACTAAAATAAAAAATATATATACAATTTTATAGTATGAAGATAAGAATAAGAAGAGTTAAAAATAAAGATAGACAAAAAGATAGAATAATAGTAATATTGAGAGTAGTGGAGATATGAAAAGTTAAAATAGAATGAGAAAGGTTGAAGAAAGTTAAGGTAGAGAGTAGTGGGGATGTGAAAAGTTAAAATGGAATTGAAAATTTAATAATAAATAAGAATAGTTAATAATAAGATAAATTAAATATAATATTTTGATTGTAATATGATAGAGTTTTTAATTCATTTTAAATGTTTAAAAATTGGAAAAAAAAAAAGAAAAAAAAAAGAAAAAGAGATAATAACATGGCTGCTGACATAGCTTAACGTGAGCGTAACAATAATATTAAATGCTACGCTTCAAATTTTAGTAATATATAGATTAATTTGTGGGTTCCAGTTAGCTTAACTAGTAAAGTCTCTAATCGTTGAATAAGAGATCTGAAGTTCAATACCCACTTACACCAAAAACCGATTGGTGTTTTGGTCTGATGATAAAGAGGTATCATCAAGAGTGAACGCCACAAATTGAAATTATCTATAAAAAAATCAAGTAATTTTTTAAAATATTATTTTATTAGGAACTTAGGTTTTAAGTGTGCCATTTATGCAATTAGTTTCTTCTTTAAAAAATATATATATATATATATATGTGTGTGTGTGTGTGTGTGTGTGTGTGTGCAGTTAGTTTGCCACAATTAGAATCCAAATTAGTTTCTAATTATTGTCTAATTTTATGCCACATATCCATTTTAATTTTCTTAATTTTAGTGCTAAGAGCAATCACACCAGTGAGTGCATAATAGAAAAAGATATAAAATTTACACAATTTTGCCTAAAATTAACCCACATCATATAATGTAAAAATGTGTAAATTTACACAATTTTGCCTACATTACTCTAGCTTTATATCCTAATATTTTAATAATTTTTATATTTTTTCACATTTTTCTTCTTCTCTCTTCTTCTTCTTCTTCTTCTCTCTCTCTCTCTCTCTCTCTCTCTCTCTCTCTTCTCTCTCTCTCTCTCTCTCTCTCTCTCTCTCTCTCTCTCTCTCTCTCAGATTAGGAACTCAATTTGTTTTTTTCTTGGCGGTGTGGACCGGGCTAGATCTTTGATATTTATTGTTGTGATTTTTTTTTTTTTTTTTTTTTTTTTTTTTTTTTGGGGTTAGCTAAACAAATGGGGTTTGCTATTGGAGATTCTAAAGAATTGGATATGGCCGGGTGTGATATGAAATGGGCATTGTTGATTTGGCTGGATTTATTTGCTGATGATGTTATATGTTATTTGCTGATGTTGTTTGGCGGAGGGGAAGGTAGAATATGGGAAGGGAGAAAAAATGGGATAGATTAAAATATAATAAAAATATAACATTTTTATAAAATATGGTGTATAATATGTAATTTGATGGAAGTGTTTTGGAAAAATGGTTGTGTGAAATAGAAAACGTAAGTTTTTATATTAAAATAGACAACAATTTTTATATTAGTTGATGTGAATGCTCTAAGTGACATATTCATAATATTCAGAGTGAAAGTTGAGATGACCACCTCACTTACCTAGGTAAAAACTACCTCATTATTACTAGTGTTCAATGATTTCATGTGTAAAAACATGTTACAACATACTATAGTTGTATTGTAAAATTGAAAATAGCATTAGCGTTTTTTTTTTTCCCTTAAAAATTGATTATGTTATTCTGACATATCTTAGAGGTGTTTTTAGAAATACCAAAAGTTTTACAAAACTTTTATAAACAAAACTATCGTAAATTTAAAAAGAGAAAGAAAAAAAGAAAAAAAAGAAAAGAAAAAGAGTAATTCATTCCTATTATCTAAATTGCGTGTTGGCTATTAGAGAACTATTTTCATCAATGATGCAAGATGAGATCATTGAGCAAAGCTGGAACTCATGGTTGAAGTCACTGTTTATTTCATATGTCATTACGCGATATGTCAGTATTATGTATTGTTAAACTCAAGGGAGTCAATTTCGTACCGGAGGCTGTACCAGTTTGGCCAGCGGAACGATATATTTCGGTACCGGTTAATACCGGTGTACCGTTTCGAATTTACCGCTATTTTATAAATTTAATATATATATAAAATATTTTAAAAAAAATAATAACATCCTGAAATTTAAAATTTATTATAAAAATATTGTAAAAATATTATAAATATAATATTTTTATTTTTGTTTTGATACACGTGTATCAATTTTCAATTGCCATCATCTGCCAACAAGTTGTTAATCACCTCCACTCATCCACTTTTACTTTTGCAATTTATCTTTCTTTATTTTTACCTTGATTTTATCTCCTCCACATGTTTACCTCTACTGATGAGTCTTATCTCATTTCAAATTTCAAAAAGCAAGTCTTCTCCTTACCTTTGGTCAGTTATCACGTGGGCACTCAAAAGAAAACTCAAAATCTTTGAGAAACAGTGAGACATAAAAAAATGAAGAAGAAGAACATCAGAGCAACACAGACGTTGCAGAGAACACGAAGAAATATGGATAGCTAAGCAGAAAAGAGACTGAGATACGTGAAAGATGCATCAAATCATGAAATTTTGTTGAGAAATTATCTCAGGTGAGTGAAAAATTTCAAAGAAATCTGTGTTTCTGTTTCGGGCCGGTATTCATTTTCCGACCGAAATCCAGTATTTTGGCCGGTACAGCCGGAACGCTTCCGGTAACGCCGGTATTTAAACCGGTACGGAATGAGGACGTTTCTGTACCGTTCCAGGCACCGGTACGAAAAATATCGGCCATACCGGCCGGTACGGTACGAAACTGACTACATTGGTTAAACTACCAGTAGCTTAGGGTATAGTCATACTTATTTATTTGTTTTCGCCTAAGTTTTTTTTTTTTTTTTTTAATAAAGTTTCAACCTATAACATTTGCTTCTGAAGATTGTGTTCTTTATCATCAGACTAAGTCAAGTCTCAATTCTAACCTTTCATTTTAGTTTCAACATTGACCCATGATTTTTTCTTTTTTTCTTTTTTGGTTATTTTACTCTAACCTTTCATCTCAGTTTTATTGATGACCCATGAATTTTTTTTTTGTTATTTCATTTACTACTTTTAGAGAATGTTGTTGCTAACGTACATGAAAGCATGAAGTCAAAGTTGTCTTCTTCTTTCTTACTTTTTTTTGTTTTTTTTGGTAAATGAAGTCAAAGTTGTTGCAATCCTGTAGGTCATATTTGGTATGTATGTTTAAATAACAATTTTTAATTTTTTTTAAATACGTATAAATAAAAAAGTACGTGAAAATACGTGTAATATTATTTAAAAACTGAAATCATACTATTAAGATTATATACCAAACTGCCCAATATTACTGGAACTACCTTATTTATGTGATTGCAAACCTGTATTTGTACGGGGGTTTCTGTTATACCCAGATTCACTATCAAAATTTTCATGCACCTAGAAATTTATTAGAAAACACAAAATTCTTCTACATCATCTACCACAAATTATTAAACAAGCAAATCAATATAACCATAACGTATAATGTTGTCAGACATAGATCCCTACGACCACCTTAACATTGCTCTGAACCCTGATGGCACTCTCACTAGATTTATCAATTTACCAAAGAAAAAAGCAAACCCCATAGCCTGTAATGGTGACCCTGTGGTCTCCAAGGATCATACTCTCAATGCTGAAAAGAAAACTCCATGTGCGAAATATGAAAATAAGCTAGAATAGAATTGGTAAAACAATCTAAACCAAAATTAATCACAACCACAACAGTAATTAAAAGGCAAAGATTAAGGAAGGAGAGATGCAAAAACAAAGACAACACAGCGATGTGTTATCGAAGAGAAAACTAAAGTCTTCGGCGTAAAACCACTCCGCCACCCTCTAAGCGGTTAATAATCCACTAGAGAATAAAGTTGGGATACATGAATAGCAGAAGACCCTCCAAGCCTAATCTACCCAGTGCACCTAAGCCCTCCAAGCTTCTTGCTCTAATAGGGTTACACTGAACCTTGTCTTCTCTAACTTACCGGATCCCGGAATCACCCATTACATCAACCAAAATGAATTGGTCCGTTCTTAACTACTTCCCTAGCACCAAAAAGCCTTCTCACAGATATGGGTATGGTGAGATAAATATTTGACTAAAGTACCTCTCAAGGATGTATCAATGGAGATGGTGAGAGTAGAAGAATTTAGAGAATCAAAGGATGAAGATTATGGATGAATTAATCTTGTTTTTCTCTAGGGTTTCTCTCTTAAAATTTTCTTTGGAAGCTCTCTACAATACGTGGATATAAGGATATTTATAGTGAGGTGTATATGGAATGTGAAGAGTTAGTTTTACAACAAACAGGGTCTTCTAGCGACTTGAGCTCGCAATTGGAACAAGTCGCGAGTTTGAGTCGCGAGCTAATAGTCTGGCCAGACTGGAAGTTTTGTCCTATAGTGTAATAGTTGGTGTGACTCTTCAGCTCCTTTGCATGCTTCACACGTGTGCCACTTTTGACGACTTGCTAGTTGCGAGCTAGTCGCAAGATCCAATCGCGAGGCCCTTCTTGAGTGCACACTTTTGAGCTTTTCTTCACACTCTCTCACACACTACCCTTACATAATTCCCACCTAAATACAAAGTTTCTAAATGCTGAATTACAAGAAAATTTGGCACGGAATAAAGCCAACAAAATGATTGAACAAATTCAACCTTAGATATATATAAAAAGAACATAAAGAACATAAGCTAACCATAATCGAGAGAATAATATCGATCAATTATGTCAAAAAATTAAATATAACCCACACACAAAACATAGAGTCTAGCAAGCAAACCACACACACAACAGACATGCATCTTGCAAGCTCCAACAGAGTAAGACTATTAATAGCATAGAGATAGAGGCAGAAATTGCAGCAACAAAGAACGAACCAAAGAAAGAGTTAGCACCAATTTCTCCAATGACTAGAAACAGATTGGGGCAGCCATTCGTTATGTTTGAAATCTGAGCAGCATCTATGCTTTTCACATTGAACACCTGAATCAGATATACGATCAGGTTTGCCATCCATCCTTCGCTTCCAAGTGCAAGCCAGGCACGACCCTTGCTTGATATAAATAGAAATAAGAAACAGTCTATGCATGATGTGTGTGTGTGTGTATGTGTGTGTGTGTGTTTTAGAGAGAGAGAGACCAGTGATGAAGGGGAAGATGATCCAACCACCACGTTTGCTACCGAAGCTCGATATTTGGTCTTCTCTACCTTCCATATTGCAAGTCAATTTTTGGTTCCAAGTGACGGTCGTTTTATGCTACTTGTCAATGTTATATACTAATTAAATCGAATGAAAGATTTTTGAGATTCCTGTAGGACTAACCTTCACTCAATGTCAAAGAAAAACATTTAAAAACGGCGTAAATACACTTTTGGTCCCTACATTTTGGACAATTTCTCGATTTAGTCCCTAAATTGATTTTACTCCTAAGTCAGTCCTTAACTTTTAAAATCATTTTTAAAATAGTCCCTACCGTCAACCCAGTTATGGAAAAAGCTAAAGTGGCAAACGGCATGTCCTACTTGCTGACATGGCGCTGACGTGGATATTAAAATATTATTAAAAAAAACTTATTTGTCATTTTTGAAATGCCACGTCAAATTTAAATTAATAAAAAATTTAAACAAAATCCAAGTTAGAAATTTTAAAATAAATAAACATTAATTAAATTAAATTAAGAGAAAAAAAAAGCTTTTTCAATTTAAAAAAATTGAGTTCCTATCCAAAAAAAAATTAAATCTATTTTATATATATATATATATATATAATCTTAAATCTAATTTTTGGGATAATTGGGAAAAGTAACAGCCACAAATCCATCGGAATCTGCCACAAATCCAAATCACCCACCACAAATCCAAAACAACAAACCCATTCTTACCCACACAAACCCATCAGAGAAAACAACAAACTCATCCCTACCCACGCAAACACATCGAAGCAAACCACCTCCACCCAAATCCTCTACCACAACTGCCAATCTACATCAAAACCCATAACTTACAGCCTCCATGCTACCATAACCCATCATCACGCCACAACCATCGGGCCACCAACGCACCACAGCCTAGCAAAAACCTCAGCCACAAAACCCATAGCACACCTAAACCACAACCCGCAACCCATATTCCACCAGGACCCATGGCCATGCCACCACCACAACCCAATCGATTGATGATTCTGTTGAAGCAAGATGACCCAAACAAAATGCCAACATTGATGGAGCTTCGGTCAATCACGAATCCAAACGAAACCTAGATTTAAACTGAAAAAGCTTTTTTTTCTTAATTTAATTAAATTAATGTTTGGAGCCGCCGAGTTTTTGGCTTTCCTAGAGAATTCGAATCCTGGAGAAACCAAGTTTTTGGGTTTTTTGGAGTTTTTGAGTTTTTGGGTTTCTTGAAGCAGTCAAGCTTTTGGGTTTGGAGCCATTACATTTTTGGGTTTCCTGGAGAATCCAAAAATAGCTCTCTCAATGGAGGCAGTGGAGTTAGTTAGGGTGGTGAGACGATTTGGGTGGCGAGTGTGCTCTGTTGTGCTGGAGATATAGGTTTGGGGTTTGGTTGAGATCTAGGTTTGGGGTTTGGTTCTTTGCTCTAGAGATTGATTATGGGGAAGAACACAAAGAACAAGAACATGTTTAGAAAAAATATTGAAAGGAATTAAAAAAAAATAAAAAGACATTCAATTAATTTGTTTTTTAATGTATTTATTAAATTAATGTTTATTTATTTTAAAATTTTTGACCTAGATTTTGTTTTAATTTTTTTATTAATTTAAATCTGACGTGGCATTTCAAAAATGCCAAATAAGTTTTTTTAATAATATTTTAATATCCACGTCAGCGCCATGTCAGCAAGTAGGACACGCCGTTTGCCATCTCAGCTTTTTCTGTAATAGGGTTGATGGTAGGGACCATTTTAAAAATTCAGGGATTAACTTAGGAGTATAATCAATTTAGGGACCAATTGATAAATGACCCAAAATATAGGGACTAAAAGTGTATTTACGTCTTTAAAAAATCCATGCATGGCCTACCATGGTTTTCTTAAACTGGGAATATCTGGCATGATTATCAGTGCATGGTCTACCTACTAATAATGTTCTTGCCTACTAATAGTTTATCCGTGCAAATGAAGCACTTATGCCCATAATAGAAATTGATTAGGCCTCGATATCTTTATTTATATTTGAGTAAAATACTGCTTTAATTCTTAAACTTTACACAATTTTTTTTTTTTTTAATTCTTAAACTTTATAAGTTCATTTTTCATCCCTAAACTATTGAAATGTTTTATTTTTGTCCTTAAACTTTAGAAAAGTTCTTTTTTTTTTTTTTTTTTTTTTTTTTTTTTTTTTTTTTTTTATCCCTAAACTATTGAAAAAAACTATGTACAAAGTTTAGGGATGAAAAGAGAAATTTTTAAAGTTTAAGGATGAAAAACAAACGTTTAGTAAAATTTAGAGACCAAAATAGTATTTACCGTTTTATATTTATATTGCTCATAATAGAATGATAATTTAATTAATATGGGCATAGTCACCAAATCAAAATGGAGAAAGAGAGTTACCAGTCCACTTTACTGTTTTTTTTNATACTCTCAATGCTGAAAAGAAAACTCGCGTCCGAATCTACATGCCGACCATCAAATTGCCTCGCAACGGGGACACAAGGTTTCCCATCATAATATCATACCCCTTCTCACATTGGTACATTTCTTCATGGGAGTCTGAAATCAACTACATTCTAACCTCAAAGCTCGCATGCCAGGTTCCTGCTATTGTTGTCTCTGTTGACTATCGCGTTGCTCCAGAAAATAGGCTCCCAGCGCAATACGATGATGGCATGGACGCAATTCTTTAGGTGAGGGAACAGGCAATGAATCCAAACGGGGAAATGGATTAAAGATTACGGATATGTTTCAAGGTGTTACCTTTATGGATATGGTAGTGGTGGAACATAGCATTTTTCGCTGCGTTAGAAGCAGCGGAAATGGAGTTGGAGCCGTTGAAGATTGTTGGGAATATAATGAACCAACCATCGTTTGGTGGCATGAAAAGGACAAACTCAGAGCTGTTAAATTGTGCGAACCCTTTACTCCCCTTGTGTGCACAAGATTTGGTTCGGGAGTTCTGTTTGCCAAAAGGTGAAAATCGAGACCATTGGTATTGTAATCCGATAGTGGAGGGGCCGCACACGAGCGCCATCAGTAAGCTTGGTAGGTGCCTTGTGATTGGGTTCTGTGGGGACATCATGATCGATTGGCAGCAAGAGTTTATAACCATGTTGATGAGGCATGAGGTCCAGATGGAAGTGCTGTTCTACGATTCTGGGTTCCATGCGATTGATTTGGCAGACCTGGAATGTGCGAATAATATTCTGGAAAAGATTGAAGACTTCATTGCAGAATGTTGAAGACTTCACCAACTCAGTTTGTTCAAAAATGTTGACAATCTAACCAGATTTGAGGTCCCTCTTGAACATGAGCAGACTTTGCAGGGATTCAGATGCCCTACATTTTGTAATTGCTGCACATTTGAAACTTTGAATTAGAGCAAATCTCTCCATGAGAAAGACTCAAACACATATACGCTAATTAGGTTAGAGTAGAATTTTTATTTTATATAAAAATAAAAATAAAATAAAAACTTTATCAACTGAAGCAGATGTTAACAATGGGTAGTTTTCTATAATCATACTTTGACTTGTGATCATGCCATAGATATCGATAGAAAATAAATAGGCACTCACAATAAATACATATTCAAGCATTATTGAACAACTCTATCAATTTCGATTCCTTTTAAGATGAAAAACAATTTAATGGGTTCAATTAACTAGCTAGAATGTAAAAAAAGTATGGAACATGGGAATATTTTAGTATTGGTAATAGAACGAAGAAAGGAATTTCTATTTTAGACAAAACTTTTCTTCAAATAAAGTGAAGAGGATGTGATAGCATAGAATAAATTTGAATTAGGATTTTTCTTGTTAATATTTTGAAGGATTTATTATTGACAAGCCACATTAGTTCAATATTGAATGAAGTTGTTTAAGCATGGATGGCAATTTTGCCCCGTCCCGTTGACTCGTCTCGCCCCGCTTCACCCTATGTAGGTCTTTCCCGCCTCGCAAAGATGGTGGGGCAAGGATAGAGCAAGATTTTTTCCCTACACCACAAGGTGAGGCGAGGATGGGTTTAGACTTTTTAGACTCATTCTGCCCTAACCTCACCCTTGTTGATACCATATTTTTCTGCCCTCGTTTCGTGCGAACCCTGAAAAATCAAAAATATAATTTTCTCTCCATGGGGCCCGAGAACATCCAGAATGAGTGGCAACCTGTTCGGACACAGACACCCAAAGTGCCTTTTTAGTAAAATGACAAAATGCCCTTAATAACCCTAGGTTGACCAAAAGTCAGACAAAGTTAAAATCCCCTCAAAACATTCCTTTCATATTTACATCAAACCCAGTTTTTCAGAGATTTTTGACATGTTTGACAAAGTTTGACCTGGAATTGACTCCTGGACAGGCTCTAGAAACCTAATTTTGATCGGCCTAGAAGGTTGAAACTAATGCCATTGCGAAGATTATCAAATTCTAGTCAAGATATTCATGGTGAAATCAAAGTTAGAATGGCCAAGATATCATGAAAACTAGTTAAGCACGATCGATGCACACTAACTTTCGGAAGCCATAACTTTTGATTCGACCATTGGATTTTCAAGTTCCATACTTTTTAGAAAAGGAAGTCAAGATCTTCCAGGGTGTTAAGATCAACCCATCAGACTTTGAAGGTGGGGCCTTACAAGGGCTACCTGTAAAGTTGTGCGGGCTATAAAAGGCCAAGCACCTCAAGACCAAAAAAAAAAAAAAAAAATCAAAGCCTTATTCTTCTCTTCACCAAAAATACAAGGTATTGTTCATCCCTCATCTTCCTCTCCTTGGTTCATACCTTGGATTGAGGTTTAAGGGATATGGATGTAGCTTTTTAGCTATATATCTACTCCTTTTTCTTAAACTTTTCTAGCTTTATCTTCTCTTTTTGCCTAATAAAATGATTTATTGATTTATCTAGCATGATTCTTGCTTTATCTTGCTTTTAACATGCTTTTTAGCTTATTTCCATATCTTCCATGTTTGTCAGTGTAGTTGCCTTTTCTTCATGCTTTATGCCATGTTGGATCTTTCTTTCATGGTTATTTTGGGTCTACATGTCTCATGTGCTTATATATATGTCTGCTATGCCTTGCTTAGATCTACATGTTTGTATGCATTTCTATGCTCCTATGCCTATGTCATGCCTTCACATGCTTGTAGTTGGATTTGTTCTTCCATGCTTTATGTTTAATGCACATGCTAGATGTATATCTACATGCTTACATGCATTATCTCATCTTATATGTTAGATCGGTGTTTATTACATGCTTAGATCAATGTTCTCTACATGCTTTATGCCATCTCTCATGTGCTTGCGTGCTTAGCCTGTTTATGTGCTTAGCCTAGACTTGTTTGTCATGCCATGTCTATTGTAGCCCTTTTTCCTTTTATCCATTTTCTTATGTTTGGCCTATTGGTTGGACCCGATCTAACACTATGGTCTTTTCATCATCCATACACCAAGGCCACATAAAAGGGTTTGGATCATTCCTATTTGCATGTTATGCTTGCTTGCTTCTATGCTTTATGCTCGTGCTAGCCTCTCTTATTCTAGACTTTGCTATGCTTGACACCTTCCACAGGCTTGATTTTGTTTGGTTACATCCGATGCCCATGAGACCTTGTTTGGATGTGACCATTTGGAAACCATCTCCGGATGCCAGGTTGCTTCGTACATACCCTTCCTTTCCGCTCTGTGCGATGCTATGCTTACCATGTTTGTTGCGCCACCGTTGGCTTTCTATGCATTTTTACACCTTGTCACATGTCCATGCATGAGTCTTTCTTGCTAGTGTGTCGTCCATGCTTCAACACAATGAAGTTATGGACATTCGATTCAAACCTACATTTGTATTTTTTTTTTAATTTAATAGTTAATTACAAAGGAAGGGAAATTTGAACTCTTGACATTTCTAATAGAAGCATCGAAAAATGCTAGATGATAATTAGATAATATTTTGCAATCGATTAAAAATTAGAAATGTTCGTTACTTATCTGTTCATCAAGAAAGCATTAAAATTGTTACTAAAGTTGCTTTGTCAATATAATCATGCAGACATTAGATATTTCAATTGCATCCAATTGCTGTTGATTAATTCTTGATGATGTGCTAAAATCATCAGTGAGTTGTAGGCTCCAAGTCACTCCAATAGATACCTGTGAATAAGAACAAAGGGGCCAAACAGGAGGCACTGGTGTGGTACTGGCCAAAAAACCCTCTGAAAGTCAAGTTAATGAATGAGAGGCCTCTATGAACTCTATAGTGAGAGAGCTAGAGAGTTTCTGCATACCTAAAAAAAGTGGGGGTCTGGGCTTATATAATGGTGAGTGATGAATCGAGATCCCTTCAGAGTAGGGATCTTTCCTTGCTGGGAGGGTTTGGCACTTAGGGTTTCCGAGATTTCAAGATATCTTTCCGTATGAAAGCAATATGGGTGATTGGTGTCTTACATGTTGCACAAGATGTTTCCATGTATAGATATTCGTGCGAGCCAAGCCAAGCCACGCTGGACCCGTCGACCTATTCACCCTGTCGGGTTGTTATAACGGGGTTATCGTTTGTGCTACCATCACCTTAAGTCTTCCTTTTTGCGTCTGTGTAACTGGCGGGCCCATGGGCATCATCGACTTCTTTGCATGATGTGTACAGGAGTATTGAAATTGTCTAAAACACCCCTATCAGCTACCCCCTACTCTGTGATACCGTTGGCTTTTGCTGACGGGCCGCGAAGTATCCGAGTATTTATGATCATTAATTAAGTGTTTTATTGGAGACAGTCATTAAATGGCATAGGTGGCCCTAAGCTTAAATGTTGGGCGACACGTGGCACTTACTGGTTGGCCTTGTTTCTAATCAAAAGCGTTGCTTTGTATACTGTACCCCTTCTCTCTATAAATAGTCCCTTATTCTTCAGTGATTCTTTTCTAATTTGTTTTTCTCTATTTGAGATCTTGGGAGATTAGAGCTGCCACATCGCGATGTCATTTTTGTACAATTGCCACTCTTTGTACGACCGTCATACAATAAGTTTCTTCACCTCGTCCTCTATTTTTATTTACCTTATCGTTTGTCGTCACTTGTTTAGAAACTAGTTAAATAGGTTCTTAGAATACCTCCGTCACTTGTAGGTGAATCGATGTCAGGTGGAAGAGAAGCGACAAGTGAACAGTTGTCGTCAGTTCGCAAAGGTGCGAGCTACAACGAGGTCTATCCATCATGGCATGAGGCCAATAAGGATTTAACTTGGTCCTTAGCAAAGGAACCATTTGCCCATTCTCCTGCTAAGAGGGAAGAGGGCTATGAGGAGGATGAAGGAGAAGAGGGTGACGAAGGGGAGGAAGGAGACGACCAGGAGGGAGAAGGAGATGACGACGAAGGAGATGATAGGGATGAGGATGTTAATATCGTATTTTATCTGCTCTCGTTTTGCTTGTTGAACCCTGAAAAATCCAAAAATATTATTTTCTCTCCATGGGGCCACGAGAACATCCTTCATGATGTGGCATAATCTGTTCGGACACCGAAACACCCAAAGTGCCTTTTTAAGTTAAAATGACCAAAATGCCCTTAATTAACCCTAGGTTGACCAAAAGTCAGACAAAGTTAAAATCCCCTCAAAACATTACCTTTCATATTTTTACATCAAACCCAAGTTTTTCAGAGATTTTTGACAGTCTTGACCAAGTTTGACCTGGAATTGACTCTCGACAAGCTCTAGAAACCTTAATTTTGATCCGGCCGTTAGAACAAGTTGAAACTAACGCCATTGCGAAGATTATCAAATTCTTAGTCGAACGACTATTCATGGGTCAAAATCAAAGTTAGAATGGCCGAGATATCATGAAAACCGAGCTAACGCACCGATCGATGCACCACTAACTTTCGGAAGCCATAACTTTTGATTCGACCATTGGATTTTCAAGTTCCATACCTTTTCAGAAATAGGAAGTCAAGATCTTTCCATGGGTGTTAAGATCAACCTAAACAAAGACTTTTTGAAGGTGGCGGCCTTACAAGGGCTATTACCTCGTAAAGTGTGTCAAGGCTATAAAAGGCCCCAAGCACCTCTAGACCAAAAAAAAAAAAAAATCAAAGCCCCTTGATTCTTCTCTTCACCAAAAATACAAGGTAGTATTCATGCCCTCCATCTTCCTCTCCTTGGTTCCATACCTTGGATTCGAGGTTTAAGGGGCATGGATGTAGCTTTTTAGCTATTATCCGTACTCCTTTTTCTTTAAAAGCTTCATCTAGCTTTTATCTTGCTCTTTTTGCCTTAATAGCGTGATTTATTGATTTATCTAGCATGATTCTTGCTTTATCTTGCTTTTAACATGCTTTTTAGCTTATTTCCATATGCTTCCATGTTTGTGCATGTGTTAGTTGCCTTTTCTTCATGCTTTATGCTTTATGTCATGTTTAGATCCTTCTTTCTTATGCGTTCATGTTTGGGTCTACATGCTCACATGCTTAATATCATGTCTTTGGCTATGCCTTGCTTAGATCTACATGTTTGTATGCTTATTCTATGCTCCTATGCCTATGTCTATGCCTTCACATGCTTGTATGTTTGGATTTGTGTTCTTCCATGCTTTTATGCTTACATGCACATGCTTAGATGTACATTCACATGCCTACATGCATATCTCCATACTTATATGCATAGATCAGTGTATTTACATGCTTAGATCAATGCGTTCTACATGCTTTATGCCATCTCTCATGTGCTTGCGTGCTTTATGCCTTGTTTATGTGCTTAGGCCTAGACTTTGTTTGTCATGCCATGTGCTATTGTAGCCCCTTTGTTCCTTTTATCGCATTTTCTTATGTTTTGGCCTAGTGGTTAGGACCCGATCTAAACCCTATAGTCTTTGTCATCATCCATACACCAAGGCCCACATCAAAGGGTTTGGATCATTCCTATTTGCATGTCTATGCTTGCTTGCTTCTATGCTTTATGCTTATTGTTAGATTCTAAAAGTTTAGAATAATTGGCAAGTCATGAACACAAACTTGTCTAGATATAGATCCTAGAGTTTATAGGTATTATTAGACAATGCTCAAGGTGATTCAAGTGAAGATTCAAGAACATACAAGCTGCAGAAAGAAGAGTTCAGAAATTGCCTGGTTCGACTAATCGAGAGTCGTATCTGTAAAATTTTAATTAAGGCCCAAATAGCAGTTCAGGCCCATTAAGAATTAGGGTTTCAGATCTACTTCTCCTAGTATGTAAAGGAAACCCTAAGTATGTTTTTATAGGGCTTTTCAAATAGAGAAGAATGTGCCTCTTTTGTAGATCTAAGGTTTTGTACCCAAAAGCTCTCTAGAGTCTTTGTTGAGTTGTGTGTTGAATTTTTTGTGAGATCTAGAGGTTTTTACCTTCATACACACACATTGAGCTATCAAGATCAAGATTCACATCAATAACTTGATGGTTGTTTCAGTTGCTGCATAAAGAACATTCAAAAAGATTAAGATTCACAAGTAAGAGAACTTGTGGTTGTTACAGATCAAAGACAGAAGTAGTCCGTGGACTCGGAGCTGTCACGTGGTTATGGTAGTAAGTTTTCTACTCGAGGTAGCAATAGGATGTTAGTGGTCTAAGTTACTATTTGTGAGAGACCGCGCCCTCGGCCCATTTTAATGAATGTTGGGCCAAATCCACGTGAATGGGTGGAGTCATGTTATTGCCTCTCAAAATGAGGTTCGACTAGTTATATTTTCCCCTTTAGATTAAAGGTTTTACAATGAAGTCGCCACTTATTTAATTGTTGGAATAACTAAGAAAACCATAATTGAAAAATTCATCATTTTATTAATTTGAAATTGAATTTACATTGATCATAGGAAAATACATGGCTTTGGTCCTAGATACAATCTAATATAAAATACATGGCTTTGTTTCCTAGTTACAATCTAGAAATTGAAAATTACAAGGATAAGCATTTGATCTACTAACCCTTGATCTAAGTTCGGAGGCTATGCCTTGCCCGGTGAAACCAGTCTTCTAGACTATGGTGGCCAACATTCATATCACATCATCTAATATGTTATCAATCAATTTGCATGTTGAATTTAAAGTGTGTGCATGTGATAAACTCTAATTCAATTTATTAAGCACTTCATTTGGATTGAAAAATAAATTCCAGTGAATGTGTGTGAATGGTGATATCCTAGATTCAAGGATTTAAAAGAATTAAGAAACAAACATGTTTTTCATATTTTTCATGTAGATTTAAGATTAAAATTAGTGATATACATGAACATGTGATGAACAACCAAAAACATATAAGAACAATTAAGAACATTCAAATATATTCAAGGGAATTTAAATTATTACTATCATACTTTAATCTTAAATTCTCATCATAGTAACATAGAAAACAAGTCAGGAAAAGGGATTATACCTTTATGCAAGATCCATACGATGGAGGAGGAGACTCTTGGTGGAGATTCTAAGGGTGAAGGAAAAAAGAAGAACCAGGAGAGGGAGAGTGAGTCTCACTCAACACCTTGGGTCTCAGGAAGACCAAGATATGACAAGACTACTCTACTTCATAGAACTCAAGAGAGGAGAAAAGAGGGGATTTTTTGGTGTCCTGGAATGAAGGAGGGGGAGGGTTTATATAGTAGTGGTGGAGGGAATATGAATGGAATTCCATTTAATGAGGGTTGACAAGGATCATGAACCTAGACTTCATTTTAGCCTTGAGGAAAATCTGGTGTATTAAATGGAGAGATTGGTAGGAGTGAGGAGCAAGCCAAAATTCGGTTTTCCCGTAACTGCTGTAACAGCTGTAGAGGTATCTTCGAAAAATCATATCTGACTCAATTCTGATCGGAATTATCTTGTTCTTGTACTCAAATTGAAGCCCCGGATGTCTAGTTTTTGGGAAAATTAACCTCATTCATAGATTCAAAATATTCTGAGAGATATCAATGAAATGGTGAGAGAGGTCATTTGTTAGAAAATGGTTTCAGCACAATTAACATTAATAGGTTCCAAATTAGCTCCCAATTAACATTAAATGGCTCCAATCACTCCAATTTCAGACTTAATTAGTTTCAATTTACTCTAATTAAAAGATAATTGCACAAATTACTCATTGAATAATTAATGTTTAACTATCTAATTAATTAGTGTATGCAACCTCACCATAAAATGTAGTCCTAACCAATCAAATTATGACACATCATTGATATTAAATTGATTACACTTATAACCAATTTAAATCAATTGTTCATAATCACATATAGTCGGACTCAATTTGTAATAGTGCATCTCAGCCATTAAAACTTGATTTGATGATAACTTTCAATCTGGTGGTCCGATTAGGGCTTTTGACCAGTCAATTTGATCATTACAACATCAAGATCATTTTAGTGAAATGAGATTAAGGATCTAATGGTCAGAATCAAAATGCATATTTCCAAGATGAAAGTACCATTTTACCCTCCATGTGAGGTTAAATGCGGGTTGCAAAATGGGGTGTCAACACTATTGTAAAACTTCAATTCTTTCTATGCATTTGTACACACTTGCTTACATGTCCATGCATGAGTCTTGCTTGCTAGTGTGTTGTCCATACTTCAACACAATGAAGTTATGGACATTCAATCCAAACCTACATTTGTCCCTCACGAACACCACTTTTTGTTTGTTTTCTTGCTTGTTTGCCTTCTCGCTTGTTTGCTTGCTTTCTTGTTTCTTTGCTTGCCATGTCTATAATGCTTATTTGTTTTATGCCTCTTTCATATGCTCTTTGCATCTTTTCGTTCCATTGCTTGCCTCCTGATTTCTTGTCTTCTTCTTTGCATATACACACATGGAAAGAGGACACATAGAGCTAGGGCATGGTCTCCCAGGTGCAAGTAAAAAGGGCAAGGATGCAAGCATGTGGATATAAGCCAAGCGACTATGTTCAGTAGATTTAGGGGTCTAGCCTCTCCCATTTGGTTATGTACTCTTCTAAACCCCTTCCTTCCTCCCTCATTTCTCTTTTAGATGGGTTATATTAGGTATATCATGTCATGTACCATTCATCCTCATCTCTAGAGTATGGCGACCCTTGTTTACTTTCCTACACCTATATTTTGGGCCATGCTCTAGGGGTGTAGGCATTTACTTTCCTGCTCTGTGCGCTAGCATTGTGTATGATGTATGTATATATATACCTTCTCGCCCTTCCGGTGTTATTGTCACAGTCCATGTCATCTAGGGCAAAGCGACGCCTAATTTTCGCTGCGAAAGTAAGGTGACATGTCGCTGGATTTTCATGACGAAAATCTGGTACTTACCTGAATGCCTTACGAAAGCATAGATTGGGACCACACTCATTCAAAAGCCAAACCTAAAAACTCCCCATGCATGCAAAGCCCTGAAAGCTAATGCTAAAATCATGTTTTTACTATTCTTTTTTTTTTTTTTTTTATTTATTGCCAATCTCAGAAAATTAAGGTTTTATCAAAACAAAGGACTGTTCTTGAACAAGCGTTTTAGGGTGCCTAATACCTTCCTCACACGTAATCAAACTTCTGAACTCGAGAATCAAGATGTTTTGCCATCCACATGAGATTAGGAAAAATGACATTTTTCTTGGCCTAGGGTTGGTAATAAAATTAACTAGAAACAAGTGACCAATCACACCTTAGAAAAACTCAATGATTGGTGATAACCTCACTTACCTTTGGTAATCACTTAAAATTGGGCCAAGATTCCTGCCACACCTCCAAAGGTAGACCTACCTTCCTCCATCGAGAGAAAAAGCACCCGAAACTCCGCGCAAACCACACGATTATTGAGAGGGGCATCCAACGGGCCCTGTGCGTGCAGGAGCATTGCTATGGTGGGTGGTCGAATGAAGGCCCAACGGCAGTTTTTCATCCGTTCGCGGCCCAGGCATCGACAGCCCTTCCCTGTCCCTATCCTACCCCGCGTTGATAAGGATTATAATTATAAATTTTTCATATCCTAAAACTCTACTATTTAAACAAATATAGCAATATTAGCTTATTTTATTCTACCCAATGTGATTCTCTGCCTCTATTTTGTTATGTGTTATACTATGAGTTTTTTTTAATTATTATTATTTATTTTTTTTATGATTGTCTTGTTAAACACTTAGATAATATTATTCAATTTTTGCTAAAAATTAATTTGATTTGATGGGATAAATTTAGTTGTAATTTCAAGTATATTTTCATTAATGAAATAGGTTTCATTAAAAAAATAAAAAAAATAAAAAATAAAAATTGTATTACTTGTAGGGAAAATTAACAAAAAAGTAGAGTTTTACGGGATGAGACGGGGTTTTGCGGGGCCCTAGGGGTGGGGATGGGGCGAGAAAGTTTTTCCCGTTATGCAGAGTGGGGCGGGAATGGAGCAAGACAAAACCATGTGGGGTGGGAGCCAAGACCCCATCCTTCGGCCCCGCCCGCCCAATTGCCATCCATTTGTGCCTACTAGTCAGTGAAGCTCATGGTGTAATTCTTTTACTAGCTTGGAGCAATAGGAATGATCATGATTTTTATATGATTCATTAATATTTTACATTATTTTTTTTCTTTTTTACTTTTCATGATTATTTCTTTGAAAAATATTTGCACCGTAGGGTTTCGCTGATTAAAAGAGAAAACGACTAAAGAAGCTTGATAACAATGAGTTTATTCTTTGTTCTTTTAAAGGATTTTGCTTAAGTTTTTATTTAATAAATTGGGTGAAAGTTCTCATTTCCAAACCTGAAGATGTGAAATAGGAGGATGGGGAAGACTAAAAGTAGTTGACACAGGTCTGGCAAAGGACAAGAGATCTTGGTGTAACGTGGTTCAAATCTTTTATTCTCCTTTAAAAATTATGAATGTAATGTGTCATTTCTTGTACACATCTCAATTTGTTAAGCTTTATTTCTTGTGAATGAATTAATCTGATTCATTTTGCAAGAGATAACTAGAGCTTTGAAGGCCAAGAGCTGGTTTTGGTTAATATGATGGTTCATGATTTAAGAGATTGAGTTTATAGGCAATTTTCCCTATTTCATATTGTGTGATTTATTCCAAGTTACTCAGTGTGATTGTAATAACTCATTGGTGTGGTTCATGAACATGATGGTTCATAGTTATTCCTTTAGCTAGAGCTTTGAAGGTCGAGAGTTGGTTTTTGATGAATCTGAGAAGTTCACCAATGAGTCACACAATGCCCTTTTCGCTTATATGTTAACTTGCACAAAGCAAAGGAGAAAACCTATCAAAGGGCGCCGGTGTGGTACCGGCCAGATACCCTCCGAAGGTCAAGTCAGAAAGTATTCTCACAACTCTAGAGTGCTAGAGAGGGTAAAATAATGCGTACCTTAGTTTGTGAGGGTATTGGGGCTTTTATAGTAGTAGAGGGTTGACATCTCTTTCTTGGTGCGGAAGTCTTTTCCTTATAGGACTCTTCTTGTAGAATCCTAAACGTGATGGACAGATCTCCTCATTATAGGGAAGATCTTTACCAAATATATAAAATTTCTGGAGTCCAACTAGCGCAAGGACTCTGTTTAGGGCCTTATGAGAGTGGGCCAAGATATCCCCACTAAGAGGTCCAACAGGCCCATGGCTAACCAGCCCACCTTCCTTCGCTCCGTCCGTATCTGGTCCGTTCACACGAGATCCGTCCACTGGAGGCCCGTGCAAATGACGGGCTCGCCCATCCTAACGTCTGCGGACAATATTCGGCCCGTTCAACCACAAAAGGCATCCTAGCGTGTATTTTCTCCCTTTCAGTTGCCCTCTCACCCGATGGGTCCGTCATGCATAAGAGAACGGACCCATGGGGTGACGGATTTAAAACTCGGTCATGTCTCCATGACACCTATGTCTGTGAACTTTCATCCGTACAATGCTGGATCAGGAGCTAATGCATTAATGATCTGTGCCAAGTGTCATCCTGTCAATGGCCGTTGTTTTGGAACGAGGCGTCGCTTCGTCTTCCGTGCACCTCCCTTATAAATACCAATCCCCCGCCCCTCATTTCCCCACTTGTTGTTGGAAGAAATTGTCAGAGCGAGTCCTTCACACCTGTCAGAGAATAGTCCGTTCACTCACATACCCGTCGCCTGCCACATCTTGCTTCAATCTTCTGGTGAGTTATTTCATATCCGTCCTCCTTTAATTTTCTTTAGCTCATATTTATTTCTTTACTTCATGTGCCCATCGTTCTTTCCAAACCCGTCAGAGTCTTAGGTTCTGTCATTACCTGTAGGCCATGTCTAGTGCGTCGAGTAATCAGTCGGTCGTTCGTGACGGGGCGGATTACGAAGGGGTATACCCGTCAGGTCCCAACGACCACGACGTCCCGAGTGAGAATAGTCCGTCATCATCCTCCTCGTCCTCAACACATGAGGGCCTGGAGATGATCGAAATCCAAGAGGGATCAGCTGACGACAAAGAGCAAGTAGTTAGGTCCGTCGTGGGAGCTGATGGACTTAGGTAGTTCATCTTGCCCCCAGAGTGGACGATACACGCCTTTACATCCACTATCAAGGAGGGCCATTTTAACACACTTAGGGTCCGCTACCAAATCCCAGACCACATCCCACTCCGTCTACCCTATAAGTCAGAAAAATGTTATTATGAAGAAGTTGACGGAGTAGGCGTGTACGAACATGTGCTTAAAGCTGGCCTGAGATTTCCGTTGAGTTCGTTACACCGCGAACTCTTAAACTACTTAGGTATACCCGTCAGCCAGGTATCCCCTAACGCCTGGAAAGTTTTCATCGCGATGGAGGTTTTGTATGGAGCCATGTCGGACGGTGGGAGAAGGCTTACAATAAAAGAATTCCTCCATTGCTACCGTTCGGATGAGATAGACAAATCGAGGGGCATGTATAGCTTCGTTCCTAGGAGCCCCGTCCTGAAAGTAATTTATGAAACCCCGGACTCAAATAAAGACTGGAAGAGTCGTTACTTTTTCATAGAAGGAGATGATTGGATATGTTATCCAGGGGAGACGGACTACATGCCCGTCGACACAGTTTGGGGCATTTTAAACCCATCCGGTATGGCCCGTCATAAATGACTCCGTGCAGCTTAATAATTCTTATAATGTTTCTAATGTCCGTCCTCTTTGATGCAGTTCCACGGTGTCCCCAAATTACACTTGAGGAATTCAGTTTCCTTGAGAGAATTTTTTCAAAGACAAAGATGGGGGTCCTAAGCCAACCCCGGCGGCTTTAAAGTACGAGAAGCAGACCCGTCTACGTGAGTTCGTCGACCCTTATGACTTTTTTTTCTTTTTCCGTCATTATTATTATTTCTTAGTCTGTCAACCTTTTTCAGAGATGGAGGATGCAAAGAGGCGAGCAGCCATAAGACTCCAGGCCGTAAAGAACAAACAGATTGGAACGGACCCCATGGGGTCGGGCTCCAGCAAGCAAAATTTAAAGAGGAAGTTGCCCGTGAAGGGTGACCATCCACCAAAGCAGCCTAAGGTCCCCCTTGAGCCGATCGTCGGCTTGATGGCTGAGGGGAGTAAGTCAGTCACTCCGGCAAAGCACAGTACGGGCAAGGGGCTGATGACGGGTTTGTCTGGCGAGCAAAAGAAGCCACCCGTCTTGCTCCGTGAGGATTCCAAGTATGCCTTGAAGAGGTTGTCGTCGATCATTACCACCGATGACTACGAGGATCTTGGGAATCACTCGACGGAGGCGATGGGGGAGACGGGCCTCTTCAACATTGCCCAGGTAATTACTCCGTCGTCCTTAGTCCATCCGTTCACCATTTTCTACCTCTAAATATTTTGCTTACGCATTTTCATTGTCCCTCAGGCTATGATCATGATGAAAGGCTTGGTGGGACGGTGTCTCAACCACGAGATGACCATTGGCTGGATTCATGGGAAGGCTAAGGTGATGGAGGAGGAGCTGCTTGACCTCAAGGCCTGGAAGGTCGCCCAGGAAAAGAAACTAAGGATGGCCGAGACGGCCCGGGACGAGGCCGTCCAGCTGGTGGAAAGTCTGAAGAGAGACTTGGTGGATAAAGACAATGAAGTCCGTCAGGCCAAGGAGGATGCCGTACGTGAGTACCGCGACTCCGACGCCCTTATTGTGGAGCTGAGTCTTGTCTTTAACGACGGGTTCGACGATGCTCTCCGTCAGGTGAGGGCGTTGTACCTAGAGATAGACTTATCCACCGTCGCCGTCACTGCCCTCGAGTCGTCAACCGCCCAACCCGTTCAGTCAGAGGATACTAATGCTTTTTTTGACAAGAACGTCTCTGTCTGCGAAGCTCCTATGGATCAAACTGCTGCGGACAGCCAGGCCAAAGACATTGGGGACCGTCCAGCTGAAGAGGGAGATGAAGCTGACTTGTAATAACTTAGTCTTGTTTGATTATTCCCTTTTTTTTTTTTTTTTTTTTTTCAAGTGTGGAACAATTTTTAACACCCGTCATGTTTGTGATGACCGTTCAGTATGTTTATTTTCTGCAAGGTCTGTTGACCTTTTGTTTTCTCTTTTTGGAATGCATGTTTTTATTTTTAAAGCGTACTTTTAAAATGAACTCTGTTCCGCTTATATGGTTCCTCCATTCATTAATCGCTTAACCAAAGGTCGTTATCTCTTAGGATGATTTGTGTGACTTTATGGAAATACCATTTGCTTTTGAATGGTCTGTTTATTAGGTAGGCTTAGCCTATTGAACCTGTCCATTGGGTAGACTTTGCTTATCCCATCCCCTTTGGATGATCCGTCCTATTTGCGGACGTTATCCTGGGTCCGTTCATTATGTGGACTTAGTAGTTACCGTCCATTTAGGTTGATCCGTCCACTTGGGGACGCTGTTACTTGTCCGTCCACTATCCGGACTTATCTACCAGCCTTTTTGGGTGATCCGTCCATCATGTGGACACTATTACTTATCCGTCGACTATCTGGACTTTAGGTTTTCATCCTTAGTATGATCCGTCCATCCTGTGGATAGTCTTACTGGTCCGTCCATTATCTGGACTATTAAGATTTTCATCCTCTTGGGATGATCCATCCATATTGTGGATAGTCTTACTGGTCCATCCTTCGTCTAGACTATTAAGGTTTTCATCCTCTTGAGATGATCTGTCCATATTGTGGACAGTCTTATTCGTTCGTCCGTTATTTGGACTTTAATGTTTTCATCCTCTTGGAATGATCCGTCCATTTTGTGGACAACCTTACTAGTCCGTCCATTATCTGGACTTGGTTTTTATCCTCTTGGGATGATCCGTCCATCTTGTGAGCAACCTTATCGGTCCGTCCATTATTTGGACTTAGGTTTTCATCCTCTTGGGATGATATGTCCATCTTGTGGACAGCCTTTTTAACCGTATGATATTGGATTAACTAGATTAAGCAGGAAAAATTTAGTAGAGTCTGAAAGAAGTCTTTATAGGAAAAAGGTGCCAGCCCCCTTGGGCTTAAAAAGGCACTGGTAGAGAGATTTGTTCAAAGTAAAAGCATAGAAAAATAAATAAAAATAGTTGTTCAAAGCAAAAACTACTGAAAACTTTAGAAATAAGCTGGAATGCTTGGGGGGGGGGGTTGATGCCCCTTCATGTCGTCTTTATTGGTAGTATCTCCGTAGGTGCTCTATGTTCCACGGGTGTTGCAGTTTCCGCCTGTCCATGGTTTCGAGGTGGTAGGTCCCTTTTCTCTGCCAAGATGAGATCTTGTAAGGTCCTTCCCAGTTTGGGCCAAGTTTTCCTTGTGAAGGATCTTTAGCTGCTCCCATTACCTTCCGTAGCACAAGGTCCCCGATCTGGAAGTCTCTGCGTCTGACTTTGGAGTTGTAGTATTTTGCCATGAGGTTTTGGTATCGGGCCATCCTTTGTTCAGTTGTAGCCCGGACTTCGTCGACTAGGTCTAGCTGTAGCCGTAAAGCCCCGTCGTTCTTGTCTTCATTGTAGCTCTCCACTCGATAAGTTGTAAGACCTATCTCTGTTGGAATGACAGCCTCGCTCCCCTATGCCAGCCTGAACGGTGTCTCTCCCGTGGGTGTTCTTGCCATTGTGCGATATGCCCATAAGATACTTGGTAACTCATCGGGCCAGATGCCTTTTGCCCCCTCGAGCCGGGTCTTGATGATTTTGAGCAGGGACCGGTTCGTGACTTCAACTTGCCCATTTGCCTGCGGATGTGCGGGTGATGAGTAGTGATTTCTGATGCCTAACTCCAAGCAGAAATCTTGGAATGCCTTGTTGTCAAACTGTTTCCTATTATCGGAGATGAGGACCCTTGGTATCCCGAATCTGCATATGATATTTCTTCATACGAAACTTCTGAGGTTTTTCTCCGTGATAGTTGCCAGAGCTTCCGCCTCGACCCACTTAGTGAAGTAGTCGATCCCTACCACCAAGAATTTCAGCTGTCGTGCGGCCGTCAGGAAAGGGCCCACGATGTCTAGCCCCCATTGGGTGAACGGCCAAGGGGCCGTCATGGGTGTCAGTTCTTCGGTTGGTTGCCTAATTAGGTTACCAAACTTTTGACATTTCTCGCAAGTCTTGACGTAGGCTTGTGCGTCCTTCTGCATTGTAGGCCAATAGTATCCTGCCCGGATCAGTTTGTGTACTAAAGACCGCGCCCCCGAATGGTTTCCACAGATACCTTCATGGACCTCCCTCATTGCATAGTCCGCTTCCTCGTGGTCCAAACACCATAGGTATGGTCATGAGAATCCCCTTTTGTATAAGACATCATTGATTATTATGAACCGTGAAGCCCGGACTTTCAGTTTTCTGGCTGCGTCTTTGTTGTCTGGGAGCATGCCTTCCTTCAGGTAGGCTGTTAGTGGCGTAGTCCAATCATATTCTGGGTTTACTTCATGCACTTCTGCCCTACTGTTAATGATTGAGGAATCCTGTATGAACGATAGCACCTTGTCGGGGGCCGTCATGACCTCTGCGGAGGCGGCTTTCGCAAGCCGGTCAGCACATTCGTTCTCCTCCCTTGGGATTTGGATGAATGTAACCTGGAGGGGGTCGATCCTTCTCCTGACTTCTTCCAAGTATTTCTTCATCTTTTCCCCCCTGCACTCGTAGGCGCCACTAATCTGACTGACTATTACCTGCGAATCGCAATGTACAACCATGGCCTCGGTGCCTGCTGCCTTCGCCAGGTCTAATCCTGCCAACTCTAATCCTGCCAACAATGCCTCATATTCAGCCTCATTATTAGTCGTCGGGAAGTCCAATCGGATCATGCACTCAATTTTATCCCCGTCAGGGGTTTGAATTACTACCCCAGCACCTCCGGCTTGCCTGTTTGATGATCCATCTGTGTGGATGTTCCATGGTCTGAGGGCTTGTGGCTCCTACTGCTCCGTTTGCGTGTATTCGGCGATGAAGTCAGCCACTGCTTGGCCCTTTATTGCGGTTCGCGGTCGGTAGTGGATGTCAAACTCGCTAAGCTCTATCGCCCATAGGGCCATTCGTCCGGCTGCTTCGGGGCTGCTCATTGCCCTTTTTAGGGGCTGATTTGTCAGGACGATGATGCTGTGGGCTTGGAAGTATGGTTTCAGTTTTCGGGCTGCGGTTATCAGTGCGAAGGCGAGTTTTTCCATATGGGGGTACCTTTCTTCAGCCCCCCGGAACCCCCTGCTTATGAAATAGACGGGTCGCTGAGTCCCTTCCTCTTCTCTTACTAGGGCCGCGGTTACTGCCACCTGCGAAGCTACTAGGTATAAGTAGAGGTCTTCTCTTGGTTTGGAGGGGCTGAGCAAGGGTGGCGAGGCAAGGTATTTCTTCAGATCTTCAAATGCCTTCTGGCACTCCTCCGTCCATTCGAATGATTTCTTTAAGACGCGGAAGAACGGTAGACACCTGTCCGTTGCTTTTGAGACGAACCTGTTTAAAGCGGCAACTTTACCGTTCAAGCTCTGTACGTCCTTTGCTGTCCTCGGCGGTGCAAGCTCCATGATGGCCCGTATTTTCTCTGGATTGACCTCTATTCCTCTTTGGGATACTATAAAACCCAAGAATTTTCCTGCTATTACCCCGAATACGCACTTGCCCGGATTCAATTTCATGTTGTATGACCGTAAGGTATCGAACATCTCCTGGAGGTCGTTCAGGTGATCTTTTTCGAATGGGCTCTTGACTAGCATGTCATCGACGTAGACCTATACGTTCCTCCCTATCTGGTGCGCGAACATTTTTTCCATTAGCCTTTGATACGTCGCCCCAGCGTTTTTGAGTCCGAATGGCATCACCTTATAGCAAAAGAGGCCTTGGCTGGTGACGAAGGACGTTTTCTCCTGATCAAATTCCTTCATCTTGATCTGGTTATAGCCCGAGAAGGCATCCATAAAACTTAGGAGCTGGTGTCTGGCCATGGAGTCGACCAGTACATCTATCCGTGGGAGGGGGTAGCTATCCTTTGGACATGCTTTGTTAAGGTTCGTGAAGTCGACGCACATTCGCCACTTTCCACTAGCCTTCTTGACCATGACCACGTTTGCCAACCACTCCGGGTAATATACTTCCCTAATGAAACCTGCCTCGAGTAGTTTTTCGACCTCTTGCGCTATCGCTCTGTCCCGTTCGGAGCGAACACTCGCTTTTTCTGCCGGACTGGTGGGGTTGAAGAGTTCACGTTCAGCTTGTGTACTATGACAGAGGGATCGATCCCGGGCATGTCTTCGTGGTTCCATGCGAAAACGTCTTGGTTCCTCTTGAGGAATGTTATGAGGGCCTGACATACAGGCTGGCAGGCCAATGTTCCTATTCTGGTCGTCCGTTCTAGTTTGGATTCATTGAGCATTATCTCCTCCAGTTCTTCGACCGGTTATGCGACCGTCCGCTGCTCTTCTATGCACATTGTCTGATGATGATCTTCCATTTCCAGCATAGCAATGTAGCATTCTCGGGCGGTTGCCTGATTTCCTCGTAATTTCCCAATCCCATAGTCCGTTGGGAACTTGATCATTAAGTGGTATGTTAATGTTGCTGCTTTCCATGAGTTAAGTGTGGGTCGTCCGAGAATACCATTGTAAGCGGAGAAGCAATCCACCACGAGGAACATTACATTCCTAGTGAGCTCTTGCGGGTAATCGCCCACCGTTATAGGGAGTGTGATAGAGCCTATTGGGAATACCCTGGTCCTTTCGAAACTGACGAGTGGGGCACTCGTCGGCGTTAATCGTGCTCTGTCTATCCCTATTTGCTGGAATGCTGGATAGTATAGAATGTCTGCTGAGCTGCCGTTGTCGATTAGTACTCGGTGGACGTTGTAGTCCCCCACACGTATGCTGATGACCAGCGCATCATCATGCGGGTGATGGAGTCTCCTTGCATCTTCTTCGGTGAACCCAATGATAGGGCTCTCCACACGTGTGGTATTAGGCCTCGAGCCTTTTAGATGGACGTTCAAGACCGATTTGAGGTACGTTTTTCGAGCTTTTTTGGAAGAACCGGTAAACGCGGTCCCTCCCACTATCATCCTTATGTCTGCGATGGGGGGTCTAGGACGCTCATTATCCTGTCAGGGGGTCGGCTCCTGGCGATTATGATCCGCTTTCTCTTTGTTGACGAACTTTTGCAACTTTCCTTGTCTAATGAGGGCTTCAATCTGCTGCTTTAGGTCGTAGCAATTGGCTGTATCGTGGCCATGATCTCGGTGGAAACGACAATATTTGTCTTGCGGCCATTTGCTTGGGTCGCTCTTTAGTTTTCCCGGGAATGTTAGTGTCTCCTCGTCTTTGATTTGCATCAAAACTTGGTCAATCGGGGCGTTCAGGGGGGTGAAACTTGTGAACCTCCCGCTCGGGGGCTTAGGGCGTCTTTCGTCCCTTCTGTCTCCTGTCCTTGGTCTTTTCTACCCTTGATCCTGACGCACGTCCACCTGGCGTTCCCTTTTCCTGGGCCTTTCCTCCCGTGCAAGTAGTGCGTCTTCCGCGTTCATGTACTTGGTGGCCCTGTAGAGTACTTCTGACATGGTTTTGGGGTCGTTTTTGTATAGTGAGAACAAAAACTTGCCCTTCCGCAATCTGTTCGTGAATGCTGCCACCAGTATCTTGTCGTCGGCTACATCAATTGAGAGTGCTTCCTTATTGAAGCGGGTTATGTAGGATCTTAGCGTCTCGTCTTCTCTCTGCCTGATGCTCATTAAGCACGTTGTGGACTTCTTGTACCTGTGTCCCCCTATGAAGTGCGAGGTGAACTGAGCGCTTAATTCTTTGAAAGTGCTGATGGAGTTCGGTGTCAGTCGACTGAACCAAATCCTCGCGGGACCCTTCAGTGTGGTTGGGAAGGCCCTACACATGATTTCGTCCGGTACCCCTTGTAGACGCATCAAGGTCTTGAATGTCTCCAGGTGGTCTAGGGGATCCTTGACCCCATCATAGCTCTCTATTTGTGGCATCCGGAACTTGTGTGGTAGGGGGAAGGAATTGGTGAATGGAGAGTCAGTCTGGTTCACTAGGTCGTCCAGATTGCTGGACACTCGTCCCTTTAGGGCGTTCATCATGACTTCCATCTATTCTTTCATCGCCTGCATCTCTGCGAACATAGGCGGGGTCGTCGCATCCGTGAGGGATGGGAGGCTCATGTTTTGTCGTTCTGGCCTGCTTGGGGCGTTACTCCCTTCAGGCCCTTCTCGTTCTCTTTGCATGGCGCTGGTACCTTCCTGATCCTCCCTCTAGTTATGGGGTGTTGTGTTTCTTTGACGCAGCTATTCTTCTAGGTCATGATTTTGTTTGGTGAGACGCTCCACGGCCGCAGTGAAGGTCCGAACCTGTCTTTCGAGTGCGGTCGTGGGTAGTCCCTCTCCTTGGATGTCGTTGGTTGTTGCCATCGAGCGAGTGAGCACCATGCAACTCTTCTGTCTCAGGGATGAAGCAACGTCTGACTGCTTTCTTCTTACAAGTTTCCCACAGACGGCGCCAACTGATGAATCTGAGAAGTTCACCAATGAGTCGCACAATGCCCTTTTCGCTTATATGTTAACCTGTACAAAGTAAAGGAGAAAACCTATCAAAGGGCGCCGGTGTGGTGCCGGCCAAATACCCTCCGAAGGTCAAGTTAGAAAGTATTCTCACAACTCTAGAGTGCTAGAGAGGGTAAAATAATGCGTACCTTGGTTTGTGAGGGTATTGGGGCTTTTATAGTAGTAGAGGGTTGACATCTCTTTCTTGGTGCGGAAGTCTTTTCCTTATAGGACTCTTCTTGTAGAATCCTAAACGTGATGGACAGATCTCCTCATTATAGGGAAGATCTTTACCAAATATACAAGATTTCCGGAGTCCAACTAGCACAAGGACTCTGTTTAGGGCCTTATGAGAGTGGGCCAAGATATCCCCACTAAGGGGTCCAACAGGCCCATGGCTAACCAACCCATCTTCCTTCACTCTGTCCGTATCCGTTCCTTCCACACGAGATCCGTCCACTGGAGGCCCGTGCAAATGACGGGCTCGCCCATCCTGACGTCTGCGGACAATATTCGGCCCGTTCAACCACAAAAGGCATCCTAGCGTGTATTTTCTCCCTTTCAGTTTTGGTTCTTGAATAAGGTCTCGTTTGTTTTGGAATGTTTCCTAGAAACATTAATATTTAATTTCACAATTATCTCAATTTTGCATTTTCTTAGTAAAATTTACTATTTTACCATTTAATTTTGTGTTTAACGTGAATTAGGGGTTTCAGGGAGTTTCTTAGCTGCACTAGGATTTCTTTCAGGTAATGTAGCCTCCAAGAGAACTTAGATTATATTTACTAATAATTCAAAGTTTTCTTTATTATTTGATGGTGGATTTCATACTTTCTCTCTTTGTGGATTCAAGGAATTCTCAAGGATTTGAGGTTATCTTTCAAAGACCATCTAGAAAATATCACAAAAGATGCATGCAAACCTTGTTGGGACTATTTACAGAATCTTTCCACGAATATTTCTCTTCTATGGGTCCTCTTGGGGGATTTTAATGATATGCTTTCTGATGAAGAAAAACTAGGAGGATTACCAGTTAATAGGACTGGCATCTCGGCTTTTAGAAATTGCATGGATACATGTGGGCTTGTGGACCTAGGTTTTCATGGTCCCCGATTCACGTGGACAAACAAAAGCCCGATTTGGCAATCCCCCATAAAAGAGGAGTTGGATAGAGGATTGGGCAATGCCGACTTGGCTTTGCTCTTTCCTACTGCGGAAATTCATCATCTCCCTACGGTTAAGTCTGACCACTGCCCCATTTTGCTTAACACTAACCCATCTGAGCAGAAACCCCCCAAACCTTTTCGTTTTGAGCAAATGTGGCTGACCGATCCCACCTTCCCTTCCCTGGTAGAGGATAGCTGGCAAGCCTCGGAACGGATTCCTTCTGCTTCCTCCTCCTTATTGAGGTTCCCTCGACGCCTGGATGTGTTGACAGAAAACATCTGTTCCTGGAACAAAACCAAATTTGGCAATTTATTCCATCGCAAAACCCATCTGTTAGTTAAACTTCGGGTAATCCAAGTGGCCTTAGCTAGGAAACCCTCCGCCTATCTATACTTGCTCGAGAGCCAGCTTACGCAAGAGTATAATATTGTTCTCCACCAAGAATATTTATATTGGTGTCTCAAATCTCGTATCATGTGGATAAATTATGGGGATGCCAATACTAAATATTTTCACATCAAAACCATCCAACGACGCTATCACTCACGGGTTGTTACCTTAAAAGATGACACAAGATTATGGCTCACTGGGGAGCCCTTAACCCAACACATTCACACTGCGTTCAAAAAACTGTTCCAGGCCACATATCCATCTCGGTGCCCTACGTCTAGGACTGAGATGCTTTACAGTCACAATAGTCCCTTCCCTACCCAAGCACAGGTTCTAACAAGGATCACCCAACCTGATGAAATTCTTCAAACCCTTCGAGAACTCCCTCCCTTAAAGGCCTCTGGGCTAGATGGCTAACATGCTCTCTTCTTCCAAAACAAATTGGTCTAGTTTGGGCCCGAGCATCATTTAGGTTATTCAAGACATATTTGAGTAGCTCACTATACCTCCAAGCTAGGGTACAAACTTGGTCCTTATACCAAAAGTAGCCCACCCCGAATTGATCACTCAATTTTGCCCTATTAGTCTCTATAATACCCTCTTCAAATTGATGTCTCGTATTATTGTGCATCGACTCAAACCCTACATGGCAAAGGCCATCAACCCCTGTCAAGCAGGATTTGTGTCGGGCCGTCGTACGAGCAATAATATTATCATCGTTCAGGAGGTTATTAGGACTCTTATATCTCGATGGGGTTGGATGGGGTATATAGCACTCAAACTGGATCTTGAAAAAGTTTATGATCGTCTCGAGTGGTCCTTTATTTAGGAAACTCTTGAATTTTTTCAGTTGCCTCCAATCCTTATTACCCTCATCATGAACATGATCTCCTCCACTCGGTTTCATATTCTGTGGAACGGATCTTTTCTCCCAGAAGTGGTGCCTAGTAGGGGTCTACATTAAGGTGACTCTCTTTCCCTGTACCTATTTATCCTGTGTTTAGAGAGATTGTCCATCAAGTTGGATGAGGCTGTCCACGATAAGCTAATCTGCTCGATTAACTTCAGAGCTGGGGTCTGCCTCTCGCACTTAGTTTTTGCCGATGATATTTTCCTATTTACGAGAGCCATAGCTAAGGATTGTAAGAATCTTAGTAGACTCTTATTAAATTTTTGTGAGTCATCCAGACAGCTCATAAGTGTCACCAAGTCAAGAACATGGTTCTCTCCTTGCACCTCTAGGCGCATAAAAGAGCAGGTGGCGAGAATCCTTGGACTTTCCACCACAGACCGCATTGGAACCTTCCTTGGAATGCCCATTTTAACCACCAGCCGCACTGCAAGATCCTATCAATATCTAGTGGATAATATTCATAAGTGAATTGAAGGATGGCAAGCCAAATATCTTTCGATGGCTGGCCAGGACACCCTCATCAAAGCTTTTGTCACCTCAATCCCAATATATGCCATGTAAACCACGCTTCTCCCTCAAAAAATTAGCCACCACATAGACAAATTGAGTTGTAACTTCCTCTGTGGACATACCAATCATCATAGGGGATGCCACACGGTAAACTAGGTGACGTTCACACTTCCCAAAAAGGCTGGAAGGATGGACATATCCTCCACCCAGCACAAAAACCATGCTATCCTCATGAATCAGGTCTGGCGCCTCTATTCCAATCCCACCTTGCTATGGGCCAGGGTGCTTAAAGCTAAATATTTTCCACACACTACCTTGTTGACCAGTCCTCGATCATCACGAGGTTCCCATATTTGGACCGCTCTCTCGCTTAGGGCCAAATTGCTTCTTGAAGGTATGAGGTGGGTTGAAGAAGATGGACAGACTATTAGAATTTGGAAGGACCATTGGCTTCCTAATGGCTCCTTGTGTAGTTATATTGAGGGTCCCCTCCTCCCCCAAGATGAAGACTGAAGGGTTAACTCACTATGGTCAAGCCAGTCTTGGTCTTTCAACTCTCTTAACCTCCGACTTTCCCCCCACCTCTAAGACCTTCTTCAAGGTATCCAGTGGCCCGTTTTGCTCGCATTACCGACACCTTGCTATGGCCCCACAATAAGGGTACGTGTTCTATCAAGTCTGCGTCTAAATTTCTATTTCACCAATAGCAGGCCCCTTGGAACTGGATATGGGCTTCCCTTGCCCCAAATAGATCCAAATCTTCCTTTGGAAGGCTATGCATAACCGACTTCCCACCAAAACATTCGTATCTTTTGGACGCCCGTATGTGGACACTCTTTGCCCTCAATGCTAGTCCCCAGAAATGACTATTCACGTTCTTCGTGACTGCCCATGGGTGAAAGAGGTCTGGCAACAATCATCAGGAATCTTGCCCCTTTCCTTCTTTCGTCTGCCGTTACAAGACTGGCTTAGACAAAATGCTACGTTGGATAGGGCCACCTTGCCCCAACTCCCCCCACGACAAGTCTATTTCCCTTTCACTTGTTGGAATCTTTGGTTAGCTCGCAATGAAAGAATATTCCAGAACTAATCCCACACCCAACATAACCTTATCTACTCCTCGGTACAAGTGGCGACAGAATTTCATTTCCTCGCTAGTACTTCCAGACAACCCCCGAACTTGGTTCCTCAGCTTATTAGATGGCAAGCACCCCCTACCCCTATCTTAAACTTAACACTGATGGCAGTGCCCTAGGTAACCCTGGACCAGCTGGAGCTAGGGGGGTGTGTTGTGAGACCACCGAGGCCGGTGGATCTCAGGATTCTCACTTCATATAGGACTCTCAACAAATAATATGGTTGAGTTGGCCGCGGTTAAACAGGGTCTGGCGATGGCATGGAATATGGGCTCGAAGTTCCTTCAGCTTGAGCTAAATTCAAAGGTGGTTCTCACCTGGCTAACAAATAACAATATGAATTACCCTACTAATATGATGGCTTTGATTTGTGATTGCAGGAACCTCTTGGATTAGGATTGGGAGGTGCACGTGCATCACATGTACCGTGAGGTAAATGGAAATGATGATGCTCTGGCGAAGCAGGGGACTCGAAACGGAATCTGATGGATGTGTATAGTGAATGTCCCAATTTTGTTAATGTATCATATGTTAGGGACTTGACTAGTCTGGGAGACACTAGACTATGTGCCCCAGGCACAGTTGTTGGTGTTATATGAACTCAGTATTATATAAATAAAACTTCTCGCTTTCCACCAAAAAAAAAAACTATTTTGATTATTACTTCAACAACTATGAAATCATTCATGAGTAAGAATTTATGTGACAAAATTTTTTTTTTTTTTTTTTGGATAATATAAAGGTTTTTTTTTTTTTAGAATCAGGCCCATGCCTACAAAGGAACTTTATTAAGATGTTTGGTAATCTACAGAAACAAAAGAGTCAACATCAGATGGAACATCCTCCATCCAAACTAGTAAAAGAAAAGATAAACGAGCTCTCTAGGCTAAGGCATATGCCACAGCATTACATTGCCATACAATATGAGAGAAAGAAAAATCCAAAAAAGAATTAACAATAGCTAAAGTATCTCTAACTAAATGACCAAAAGATGAAGAGGACATATCCCCTCCTTTAAGAGCCTTTATGATAGTTTCTAAATCAGCCTCGAATTGACATTTTTGTAGGCCAATCTCTTGTGCAAAAACCACCGCTCTTCTCGCTACCATCATCACCAAACAGTCCACAGAATGAGGTTTTTTTATTCTTTCAGCTAGTGTAGTAAGCACCTGACCTGAGGAATCCCTCACCACCATTCCAATTCTAGCTTCCTCACTTTCATTGAACCATGCTCCATCAAAGTTAGCTTTGAACTCCGTCGTTGTCGGTGGACCCACTTATGCCTAGGTGACTGTTTTACCACACTTCGAACCTCCTTGACCTCACGGATTGCCTTCACTTGCTGCAGAAATTTTTTTGCAGCTTCTCCAATACCACTTAACGGTATAGTCTTCTCCCTCAACCTAACTTTATTTTAGTGTCCAAATGTGCCAAGCAGTGATCCCAAACAACTCACCTGCACCTGGTTTTGTCAAGCACTGCTTCACAAGATCAAGGAACGACCCATAATTTGTCATGCCTTCGGTCACCCAATTGAAGTCCACGCACCAGACCCTCCTCACAGCTTCACAACTCCATAATGCGTGCTTTGTATCTTCTGGTAGCCTTCCACATAGCTCACAATGAGAATCATCCATGATTCTTCTTTTCATGAGATTTACCTTAGTAGGTAGACAATCTGTACAAGCCTTCCATAGAAAAAGAAGAATCTTTCCAGGTACCTTCAATTTCCAAATCCTAGACCAAAACCTAGCCATTCCTTCTCTACTTGAACCCGAAGCATCTTCCCTTCTTGCCTCTTCACAAAGCAACTTGTAACCCGACTTAATAGAATAAACTCCACTCTTTTCTGCACTCTAATAAAGATGATAGGCTAAAAACATATTGGCCCCTTGTGATGAATTGATTGATTAATTAGCCAAGTTTAATTAATTAATCAAATTGACATGCAAATGCGTGGTAGTACAAACAAATCACCAATTAAACTAAGTGCAGTGAAAATTAAATTGATACGATGATTTGTTTACGAATAGGGAAAACCAACACGGCAAAAACCCTGCCGGATGATTTTAAGGTCACCACTCCCGAGAATCTACTATTATCACAACAAGCGGTTACAAGTAAAAGAATTCTAGTACTTTATACCAACTTACAGTTGAACCCTTACCCCAATACCTAATTGGACTTGTTCTATAGTGAGAATCTCTCCTTGTAATGCACAACTCTCAGTACGTGACTAACCAATTGCGCGGATCCCAGTACGCAACTTCAATCACCAACTAGAAAAGGTTGTTGGCTGCAAAGTTCTTTAGTTCATCTAGACAATGAATATCAAGAAGATGCTTGGTCACAAAACCCTACGGCGCACAAACACAGCAACTTCTACACAAGAACTATGAAATAGGGCAAAACTCTGTCTTCGGTCACAATTTGCTTGAACAAACTTTGTTCAACACTTGTGCAACTTATGTCCTCTTTGACGGCCCTTAAAATAATTATTTTATATGTCTAGGGTTATGAGAAAAGAAAACCCAAACACATAATCATGGATTAGAGTCAAAATAGAAATGAAAATCTATTTTTCATAAACCTTAACAGCTGTCGAGCCACGAGGCTGGGACAGCTCTTCAAGCTCGATAAATACTAACTGTCGAGCTAGCTATCGAGCTTTAATGACCTTGCACTTTTTACCTTGAATCTTGGACAAACTTGCATGGCTTCAACACTTGATCTTGAAACACAGTTTCTTGAAGTATTAAACACATCCTAGATCTACTCAAATACAAGTAAAGTGCATTTTATCAAAAGATTAGCCAATTACATAAAATAGTGACATATATTCCTAACAAGTGAATCATATATGTCCTAACAATCTTCCCATTTGGCAATCCGTGACAAAACCACAACAAACAAATGAACATATGAGAGAAGTCATAAATCACTCAACTCATATTCACTTGTTGAATATAATAAAATTTATCCTAATACAAACTCTTGAAAAATTTTGCAAAACGAAAGTTTATGGCAAGTAGACTTTGATAACCTGTATTTCTGAAACATTTTAAATAGAACTCATCAAGGCATCTTTGTGTGAAACAGAAATATGCATAAAGAGAGAAAAGAAATAACACATATAAGGGTAGGTGAAAGAAACATACATCAACATATAAAGAAGATAAGTACAATGTATGTCAATAATGGTCACAAGACCTAAGGTACAAGAATAAATGTAGCTAAAGTAGAGAAAAGAAAAAGATACAAGTAATCCTCACTACATCCCTCAAATATCAACACTCCCCTAAACAAAATGGTCCTATACTAACTCTCCCCCTAAGTATGACTACTCTCATATACAAAACTACTCCCCCTTTTTGTCATGATTGATAAAGGGTAAGAGTGTTAAGTAGACATCTCATCTGTACCGGAAGAGCTAGCATCTCCATCACCATCCTCAGAAGTAGTAGCATTATAATCATGATCCTCAGTATCAGAAGCCTCTGGACTACGTGGAGGAGAATCAATGAAGCCACCCATGACTACCTGTCATCGTGCAATACGGCCAACACAAACGTTCACCTGATACAGCTCAGTAGAGAGTATATCAAGGCGAGCATCCATGCACTGAAACTACGTCATGATGTCTCCTAGAGTCACATCACCTGTAAAAGAGGAGGGAGCAAATGTGGATGGAGCAGATCGGGATGAAGTCGAATGTAAGGGAGAAGTTGCTGACCCAAGCTGCCTTGACCTAAACTGGGCCTCACTACGTTTAACAGTAGCAGTGTCTATGGCACAAATATGGGTAAAGTGGTTGGACGCTGGAAAGGAAACAGAAAAATGGTGTAAGATCCTCGTGATAGCGGAAGGAAAGATGAGCTTATCATAGAACGCCGTATCCCTATAGACATCTAGGATAGACAGAAAAAGTGAAAAGGAAAATCTATGCTAAGATGCTCAAGAAGGGACAACAAAAAGTGAGCACGAGTCTCTGTGATAGAGTTATAGTGAGAGAAAGGGTGAAAAACAAAAGTCATAACCATGTTAAAAAACTGAGGACCTTTTGCAAAGTCCGAACAGTAAGTGAACTGACGCTCACCCTAATCAGAAGGGCGCTTACAGAAAGCAGATTTGAGCTCATCTTTGGACACAGTCCTCAGACGCTCACAACCAAGGTAGTCAAGAAACTCTACCTTAGGGACACGGAGCACATCCACAACAAGCTACAGTGTAACAGCAATGCGCTTACCTCGAATGCGATTATGAAAGAGAGGTACTGAAAAATCAAATCCATGCATGTTGGAGTAAAACTCCTGGATCAGCATGGATGGACATGCGACCAAGATGTCACGCAGTGACTCCCAACCCCGACTATAAATGACAATAGGTAGGTCAATGTAGGCAAAGTGTGCCTAAATGACTTGACATTCAGAATGAATGCCTCGTCGAGAAAATTTCTCTGAGAAGGCCTTACGAGCATCCTCATCATGGAACCGAATATGTGATGGAGTAAGATCAGAGGAAGACAATGCCTCGAAACAAAGAGGGTTCCGGGACAAAGAAAACTTACGTTTAGGTGCCATAGACACAACTAACGTAAACAGAAAGGAAAGAAAGAGAAAGAGAGACAATCAGAAAAGTTCTAACACATTTCAAATATAACAAGTATATTGAAAAGAGAGTACGTATGCATGGGAAATGCATAAACATGTGACATGCAATATAAAAAACATCATGGGCTTAGCCCAATCCAATCCTACCAGCACACAATCAATTTGCACACATCTAAATGCATGATAATACTATTATAATGCTTATGAGATGTAATGTATGAGATTTTAAACTCATTTAAGCAAAAACTTATCCCAAAATTTTAACAAAAACTCACCAATTTTGAAAAACCCCAAAACCTAGGTTTCAAAACATGAAATGCAAGTAAATGAGAGATTAGAAACTCACCAAGTGAAGAAAAAACTTGACAAAGCTTGAGCAAACCTTAAGAGTGAAGTTTGGAGTGAGTGAGAGATTTTTGGAGGGTTAAAAGACAAGTCTGTTGAGAGAGAGATCGAGAAAAATGTGAAGGAAATCGCGATTCGCGCTTAAATAGGAGCCCAGTAAATCTCGATAGATAGAAGTGTCAAGAGGTGTCGAGCCAAGTGTCGAGAAAAAAAGGCGTCGACAGATGAAGCTGTCGAGGAACAACGCAACAAAAGAGATAAAAGAAACTCGATCAATCTACTAGCTGTCGAGAAGCTATCAAGGAGATAAAAGTTTTCTTAATCGATCCACCTACTGTTGAGAAGCTATCGAGAATGCGATAAGAAGAAGTTAAAAAGCTCGATAGATAGCCAGGTGTCGAAGAGGTGTCGAGAAGCTATCAAGATTGCTTAAAAACAATTTTTCGAGAAGGGAAAAATACAAACATGAATGCAATCAAACATATAACTCAACCAATGATCCAATCAACATTTTAAACTCTCAAAATCATCTCTTAACAAAAATTTTAAGCACATAGATTCCAGAAACACACACACACACACACACACATATACTAAACAAGTTTAACCAATTTTATATTTCAAAAATAAGTCAAGATAATTTAGTGAGTATATATTAGCACATGTAAACCTTATGATGACCAAATCACATTGTACCTGTACATGTATTAAGGGTAGCAAAGAATATTGCGTGTTGTGTGTGAAAAATATTGCAAGATTGCATAAGTGTAAACATGTTATGACGATTTGAGATATAAGAAAATCACTTTAACTCACACAATCATAACTGTTTGATGGGGTCTATTACCTTCGAGGCATATCCTATAACTCTCACATCTCCTAGAATACATGCTTGCAATTATATACATCATTTTTATTCTTTTTGCTTTTATTTTCTTGCACATTTTTCTTTTTAAGTAAATCATACATGGGCATATAAGAGAAAGAAAAGAAATACCCAATGATGTTAAGTATTTGACATTCCAATTTTGTTATGCCAAAGCATACAAATGTCATTGACATTACATTTTTGCTATGTCGAAACATACAGATGTCATTTCATGATTGGCGGGCAACAGTGGTGAAATGGTTAAATACAAAAGATCACTTAACCTTACTCATTACAAACACGAGCCACAAAGCTCACTTGGTTAGTTATGTATAGAGATGCTCATCTAAGCTACAAGAAATACAAAGTTTAGAAAATTTTGTTTCAATGGCCATCCAAAGTACACAAGTACCAATGCAGATAAAACACACACAATTTTTGTATTTTTCTAATTTTTCAATCTTTTTTTATTTTTTTATATCAAAAACAAAATAAACAAAGCTGAAAACAAACAAACAAAGCTGAAAACAAACAAACAAAAACATGTTAAATAAAGCAAAGCATAAAACTAGATTGACTCAAAATAAAAACAAAAACACGAAGAAAGAGAGGAAAATGATAGAATCACTTGGAGCCATTTTCCTTCCACACCTTGGAAGAACTTTTTCGTCTAGCAAATCTTTGATCCGGCAGTAAGGGAAAAGAATTGAAACCGTTCAAGTTCGAAAGGAACGTGAGGGCTTTGAGAAGATCTCCAAGGGGAGCGAAAGAGGATTGAAGTTGATTTTGGCTTCCAGATGCTATCATGCCATTGCTCTATTGAGTGACTAATCACTTATAGCAATTTGGTCGAGTATGACCGACAACTCCACAATGATGACAAAGATGCTACTTCTTCTATTTAGGCTTTTGAGAATTAGCTTTCTTAGCCCTAGGGTTTTTAGCTTCTTTTTTATCCTGCTTAAGGGGTATTCCTAAGATAAATTTACCCTTGTCTATGTTCTCACTAACTAAATCAGTTTTAATATCATTGTTCCCAATTTCAAAATTATTACTAGAAGGAACAAAAATAGTAGTACTAGTAGAAGCAATATTAGAAAAAGAGAAACCATATCCTAAACCTGTTCGATCAGAAGCAGATTTTTGAAGACTGAGCATCTCATCAAGCTTTGCACTTAAAGTCCTTTCTAGCTAAGCTCTAACTTGGAACAATTCTGCCTCAAGCTTCTTAATCTTCTTAGCCAAAAAGTTGTTCTCAAACCTCAATGCTCCAATAGTCTGATTAGATTCATCAAACTTGTTCGAAATTTAGACCCCTTAAACCAACCAGATTGCGTAGCCTAGTTAATTAGCCAAGTTGTTACTTAGTCAAATTAAACAATTCTAGGTTAAAATAATCAAACAATTATATCAAGAATATAATGCAGCGGAATAATAAATAACATAAGATATGATCACTCAGGAAACCACACGGTAAAAACCTGGGGAGGATTTAACCCACCGATCCTCAAGGCAAACCTGAATCCACCATGAAAGAATCGAAGTTCATACAGAAGGACTACAAGCTCCCCGCTTGACTTCCTAATGCTACCCACTAGTAGAACTTACTGACACGACCACGTGCAAGATCCGAATCCACGGACTCCTTTCTTGAATTCTTCAATCAAGTACAAGCACCCCCGCTTGTGTATCTTTAAGTTCTTGAATCTGCAACTGAATGATTACCAAGTTCTTGACATAATCTTGCATCTTGGAAACCCTAAGTATATGTGAAGGAAAGCTACTCAATGATCTCACAAGAGATTCACATAAACAGCAATGTTTGAGCAACAAGGACTTAGAGAGGTTTGGGTACAAAACCCTAAAAAATAAAAGGAGGCACAAGAGGCACTCTAATCTTTCTCTTCAAAAAGTCCTAAAAACGTTCTAGGGTTTTCCTTATATATAGGAGTGTTTTACTTGAACCCCAAGATGTTTAAATAGAGTTTGGGCTGAACTGGAACTCTGCAGAAAAATAAATCTGTACGTGGTTCGATCGATCAAGTCTAATTTTCGATCGATCGATCCTTACAGATTTAGTCCAATAATCTGCAATCACTCGATTCCAGTTTTACAAATAAACATACTTTGAGCAAGCCTAAACAAGACTAAACATATTGTTTTGATCATGGTTTGCCAACATTACACATTAAAGTTCTAAATACATAAAATCCTAAATCTTTAGAACCTAACAAAACTTTATGGAAAGCTCTTCACGCTTAAGCTCCATATCACTAAGCTTCTTGCTGGTCAACCTATACAACTTTTCATGCTTTTTTGAGACATTGTACAACTTTGCATAGGCTGTATGGATGTCATCTTGTTCATCCACATCTTTAACAATCCCTTCAATAGGATTGATAGTGGCAGTGAAGGTATTCAAGATTCCGTCATCCTCATTGTCGGAATCATTCTTAAGCTCAATGTCGCTCAGAGTAGCAGCAAGTGCCTTGCTCTTTCCAATGCTTTTGAGATATGTAGAACACTTGTTTCATATGACCGAAGCCTTGACACCCAAAGCACTTTAGTCCTAAAGGAATAGTATACTGACCGCCATCCCTAGACTCCTTCTTTCCTTTATCTTGCCTCTTGAACTATAAGGAGTTAGATTGCCTACAATCCTTGTCGAAGCCCTTTCCATTGGCATTCTTCATAAACTTTTTGAATTGCCGAGTGATGTAGGACTTCATCTTAGAATCTTCATCGTCTGAAGACTCATTTGTATCACTGCTTTTACCCTTCAATGTCATGCTCTTGCCTTTACCCGACTTGCCAATTCTTGTAAACCCTAGCTCGTAGGTCTGGAGATTACCAACCAGCTCTGTCAGAGGAATCTTGTCAATATCCTTTGATTCCTCAATCGTTGTAATCTTGGCATGGAATCTCTCGAGTAGAGATCTGAGCACTTTTCTTACAATCTTGGGTTTAGGAATGGTTTCCTCAAGATTGAAAGCTAAGTACACTATGTCCTTAAGCTTGGCATAGAACTTATCAAATGACTCATCATCCTCCCTCCTCCATCTTAATCTCTTCAAAGCTTGTAATGAGCCTCTGAAGTTTTGAATCTTTGACAGTCTTGGTTCCCTCATAGGTTGTTTGGAGAATAGTCCATACCTCTTTAGCAGTTTCAGTAGAGGATATCTTCTTAAATTCCTCATTAGTGACCGCACTGAATAAAGCATTCAATGCTCTGTTGTTGAAGTTTGTTGCCTTGATCTTAGCATCACCCTAATCGGCCAGCGCTTCCTTTGGCTTGGTCCAACCTATCTCAACAACTTGCCATACTTTCTCATCTAAAGATTGCAAGAAATCTCTCATGTGTACTTTTCAGTATGCATAGTTAGTGCCATCAAATAAATGAGGTATAATAAATGATTGTCCTCTATCCATGACAAACAAGAGTCAATGGATCAACACAGCAAAGATTAACCATAATCAGAGTGTGCCTGCTCTGATACCACTTGATAGGCTAAAAACCTATTGACCCCTTGTGATGAATTAATTGATTAATTAGCCAAGTTTAATCAATTAATCAAATTAATATGCAAACACGTGGTAGCATAAATAAATTATCAATTAAACTAAGTGCAGTGAAAATTAAATTGACACAGTGATTTGTTTACGAATAGAGAAAACCAACACGACAAAAATCCTGCTGGGTGATTTTAAGGTCACCACTCCCGAGAATCCACTATTATCACAACAAGCGATTACAAGTAAATGAATCTCAGTACCTTATACCAACCTACAGTTAAACCCTTACCCCAATACCCAATTAGATTTGTTCTATAGTGACAATCTCTCCTTGTAATGCACGGCTCCCAATACGTGACTAATCAATTACGCAAATCCCAGTATGCGACCTCAATCATCAACTAGAAAAGATTGTTGGTTGCAAAGTTCTTCAGCTCATCCAAACGATAAAGATCAAGAAGATGCTTGGTCACAAAACTCTACGGTGCACAAACACAACAACTTCTACACAGGAACGATGAACTAGGGCAAAACTCTGTCTCCAATCACAATTTGCTTGAACAAACTTTGCTTAATACTTGTGCAACTTGTGTCCTCTTTGACGGCCCTTGAAATAATTATTTTATATGTCTAGAGTTGCGAAAAAATAAAATCCAAATACATAATCATGAATTAGAGTCAAAATAGAACTAAAAATTTGTTTTTCATAAACCTCGACAGATAGCCATCTGTTGAGAAGCTGTCGAGCTGCTGTCGAGCCACGAGGCTGGAATAGCTCTTCAAGCTTGATAGATACTAGCAATTGAGCTAGCTATCGAGCTTTAATGACCTTGCACTTTTCAGCTTGAATCTTGGATAGACTTACATGGCTTCAACACTTGATCTTGAAATACAGTTTCTTGAAGTATTAAACACATCCTAGATCTACCAAAATATAAGTAAAGTGCATTTTATCAAAGGATTTGCCAATTATATAAAATAGTTGTAGGGACTCGATTTGGATATGCCTTTTGAAATCAAAAGGAAAAACGGTCCAACAAGCCTAAATAATAAATTTTTTAGAGAGTGGGTTCAAGGACTAGGCCCTAACAAACGGACAATGCCCCAAACGTCTCTCCTTCCCCCATTGAAGGTTGGCACATTAAGGTTATTCACCAAAGCTCCTCTTCGGCATGCGCTCGAGGATCCTCCATTTTCCCCAGAGGCCCTCCCCCTCTTCCTGTTCTGTTTGGTCCCCCTTATATAGCCATTTTCTCACCATCCCTTCCTTCCACCTATTGATCATCCGTGCGCTTCACCCCTGACCATCCGTCCCATCAGCTGTGTTATTAGTAATCATGTGATTTGTAATGGCCAAGGTTACCCTGTGCAGGAGTCATATCTCCATTAAGGCGGTCAGGGGATTAGGTGAGCACATTTATTACGGAGATGACAACCTGTACTGGGCTTGTTCCCCCACTTTGTGTGGTCCTCGGTTTACCGAGGACAGGATCATCCTCGGCATGGTCCTCACAGCCCAGGCCTCAACACAACGTCCTCGGGCAATTTTCCATCCTTGGCATGGGCCTTGGGCCGGGTGCAAAATGGGCCGAGGCTATCAGACCTCTAGGCCCCACAATAGCCCCTCAAAACCCTGTTGCCCACATCCTCAGATGGGGAGGAGGGTTTTGATATCCCTGGGCCTTTTTCATGATTCACTCAACATCGGTTGACGTCAGCATTGGAGTCTTTTCGCTTGCCCAGCAGACGTTTCTGGCGCCTCGATATTCGGTGCGCGTTCGCATTAAATTTTTCGCAGCTCTATGTTCCCCACGTCCAACGGTGTGATGGCAATCAATTGATAGGGATTTCTTTGCCTTTATGGGAGGGAAGTTCTGCCTGATTAATTTTGATTGAGAGTATAAATACTCATTTAAACCGCTTGGTCTCCTTATTTGTACATTCAAGATCTTCGACGTGTACACTCTGAATCTAGTCCAATCTCCACACTGACCAGTGCCCCTTTTTGGCATAAAGAGTCTGTCCGAGAAGAATCTTCCCACTTCTGTAAGTCTCCTTCTTTCTGTAGTACAAACCTCTCTCTACTTCCTTTTTCCCTTTTGTTCTCTCTCTTTTGGGTCTTTGAGCCGTTGCTAAGGATGGGTAAATTTAAGAAATTAGTTGAGTCTGAAGAGATATAGAGAAATTCATGGCTGATTATAGGATACCCCGTAATGTCAGCTTGAGGTATTGCGAAGAAGGAGAGTGGTACGCTAAAAGGAACGAGGGCAAAGTTGTGATTTCCATAGTAGCTTTCGTAGAGGGAGGCATGAGAATCCCTATGAGGCCAGTGATGAGAGATTACCTCAGGCATTTTCGGCTAGCTCCTACCCAGTGCACCGTTAATATGTTTAGGGTACTAGGGTGTGTAGATGTCCTGAACGAGACAATGGGGTTGAGGTTAACCCATTATGATGTGAATTGGTGCTACAATCTTCAGCACCTGAAGGGTAAGTCATATTACATGAAGACGAGGGACGATAGGGTTCGGCTTATCCAGTGCCTCCCCGATTCTAGTAAGGGTTTGACTCAAGATTTTCTCATAGTGTCGGGGGAGTGGCACGACGATCTCCACTACCCGACGGTGAAGGGGGAGCTAAGTAGGGCATTTGAGGTGGAAGATGGTCTAATTTTTTTTCTTTTTTCTTTGTCGTATATCTCATTTGCTTGATTGATTATAGGAGTTTTGTTCCTCTTTTCTCAGATCCGCACGCCTTTGCTCGACATTTTCGCCTGGTCAATAAGCAGGACTTGGAAGCCATTCTTAGGGCAGAGCTTTTTCTGAACGAGACCGACAATCAGGTTAGAGCTGCCCATAAGATCCTCGGATGTAATCCGGCCCAGAAGTTGTTTCTGGTCCCAAAGCACGTTATCAGGGCCCGAGATCCTCGGCTTAGGCAAATCACCGTGGTAGAGGACGGATTTTCATTTTCCAAGGAACTTCTATTCCGAAGGGCATCCCATTAGCAGGTTCTTCCTCATCCTATCAAGCAGTACAGGCTGAAGAAGGGAGCTTGGAGAAGGGGGAAGAAGTGGTCGAACTGAGCTCATCTGAAGATGAATTTGGTGTATTTGGCCGAGCTGACCAGTTTGAGGACCCCTCTAGTGACTTAGGGGATCCCCACATATCCGAGGCCGATCTTCAACCCCCGAGGGTTAGCACCTAGACTAAGATGGGTTTCAAGAGGCAGCCCCCAACCAGCCTTCTTGACCTGCTTGAGGGCAAATCTGAAAGNTAGGAGGCATGAGGAGGCAAGAGGTTGCCTGTAACCTCAAGAGATACCTGGGCATAGTAGGACCCCTGATACTTGTTATTTCGTTTGGATTTTGTTGCTTAGCACCTCACATTCTTTCCTTTACGGTGCATTTGTTTTGGTTGGCAGGCTATCCAGGCTACTTTTAGGCTGGACGAGGAGGCCAACAGCTAGAGTAAAACTCTAGGGCAGGAGCGCAACAAGTACTTGAAGGCCGCGAGTACCCTTAAAAGATCTGAGGCAGATCTCAAGAAGGCAATCGAAAATCTGGAGGAAATGATGAGGGCTAGAGATAGCGTGGCCTCTGACCTAGCCAATGCCACAAAACAGGCTGAGGACTAGGCAGAGCGCTTGCGGGATGTCGAGGGCCAACTGCAGGCTGTCAAAGAGGACATTGCCGACCTGAAGCAGAAGTTGGCTAAGGAGGTGGGGGCGAAAGGCGTTGCCGAGTACGCCAGGGATGAGGCCGTGAGGGCTAAAGAAGAGGCCGTGTTTGCGAGAATAGACACCGAGCACTCCATAGAGCAAGCAGAGGAAAAGGCCTTCGCTGAGGGGGTGGCTAAGACTGAGGTTACCCTTAAGGCCCAGGTCCCTAAAGTATGCAGGCGCTTCTGCTTCCAGACTTGGAGTGAGGCCCTCAACCAAGCGGAGGTCGAGGCCTCGTCTGACCTTAAGAGGGCGGAAAGAGTGTATTATCCCCCTACAATTCGCAAGGTTGTCTCTGTCGCTCCCGAGGCAGGCTCTGCTCTACAAGGAACAGATGAAGGTCAGACTAATGCTACCGAGGACACAAATTCAACTGATGAGCTTCCTGTTGATTCCCAAGGCCTATTCGTTGTCCCTCAGATCCCTCCTCCCGAGGAAGGGTCCTCCGAAGTAGCCCCTCCAAGCTAGGGTCCCGACGTGTCAGTCAAAGCCTCCCGGCAGGCTCCTTAAGACAAGCTGTCCACCGAGTTGGGGAAGTAGGCCATCTCTTTGGACTACCCCGTTTTGATGGCCTGGACCACTCTGATTTATTTTCTTCTTCTTCTTCTTCTTTTCTTTTTTTCTTTTTTTTTTTTTTTTTTTTAATTTTAATTTCGCTTTTTGTCTTGGCGATATTGTAACGAAACTACATACTTTTTTGAAATATATTCAGTTGTTCACTTTCAGTTCCTTGATTGATGCTTCCTTTTACTTGTTTTACTTTAATGTTTTGCTCGATGCCTCGGTTTCGTCCAGGACTTAGTCTCGTGAGGCAATTGGCTTTCCCTCAAGTTTGAGTCTGAGGGCCATGCCACAACTTGGTTCTATCTAACGCTTTCGTTCTTCTGTAAGTAGCTAGTTTCCTCATATGTTTGAGTCCGTGGACCATGCAAGACCTTGGTTCAGTCTAGTACCCAGGTTCTCCTTGCAATGGTTAGTTTTCCCATAGGCTTGAGTCCGAGGACCATGCAAGACCTTGGTTCAGTCTAACGCTTTTGTTCTTTTGTAAATAGCTAGCTTCCCTCTAGGCTTGAGTCCTTGGACCATGCAAGACCTTGGTTCAGTCTAGTACCCAGGTATATTTGGGGTGGTTAGTTTTCCCATAGGCTTGAGTCCAAGGACCATGCAAGATCTTGGTTCAGTCTAACGCTTTTATTCTTCTATAAGTAGCTAGTTTCCTTATAGGCTTGAGTCCTTGGACCATGCAAGACCTTGGTTCAATCTAGTACCTAGGTATATTTGAGGTAGTTAGTTTTTCCATAGGCTTGAGTCCGAGGACCATGCAAGACCTTGGTTCAGTCTAACGCTTTTGTTCTTCTGTAAATAGCTAGTTTCCCCATAGGCTTGAGTTCTTGGACCATGCAAGACGTTGGTTCAGTCTAGTACCCAGGTTCTCCTTGCAGTAGTTAGTTTTCCCATAGGCTTGAGTCTGAGGACCATGCAAGACCTTGGTTCAGTCTAACGCTTTTGTTCTTCTGTAAGTAGCTAGTTTCCCTATAGGCTTGAGTCCTTAGACCATATAAGACCTTGGTTCAGTTTAGCACCCAGGTGTTCTTCTGTAAGTAACTAGTTTCACTGAAGGTTTAGGTCCGAGAACTGCGGAAGACCTTGGTTCAGTCTAGCACCCAGGTGTTCTTCTGTAAGTAATTAGTTTCACCGAAGGTTTGGGTCCGAGGATCGCAGAAGACCTTGGCTCAGTCTAGCACCCAAGTGTTCTTCTCTAAGTAACTAGTTTCACCGAAGGTTTGGGTCCGAGGATCGTGGAAGACCTTGGCTCAGTCTAACACCCAGGTGTTCTTCTGTAAGTAACTAGTTTCACCGAAGGTTTGGGTCCAAGGACTGTGGAAGACCTTGGCTCAGTCTAGCACCCAGGTGTTCTTCTGTTTGGGGTGAAGGAGTATGTCCTCGGCACTGGAAAGCTTGTTTTGGCGCGATGACGGCCTCGACCCTACTTCACCTGAAGTGGGCTATTCCTCGGGCCAGACCTTTGACCCCGCGGTGGCTTAGGCGGGGGTAGTTAGTACTTCTATCCTTACGCGTGGCAGTAGCCCCGCCTTCGCTCTAAGTTTCCGCCCTCCTCAATCACGAGGCATCCCACACTTGTTCGCGTTTCACGCTTGACACTTCGATGCGCGAGGCGCGCTCTCATTAATATCCTCGTGGATTAGTGCAGATCTAGCGGTCGATGGCTCCCTTGGAATTCGATCAGGATTAATGTCGCTAATAATCCTTCTTTCGAATTCCGTGTGGATCAACTCCCACCAACATTCATCTTTTATATAAGACTTTCTGGAGGGGGGGGAACGTCCTTCCACACTCCACGAACCCCTTAGCTAAACAGGAAACATGGCCCCTCAACTCTCTGAGCCCCTTCAATAACCTCGCCAGGATTGTGATAAGAGTTTGGAGGAATGGAATGGCTTTGGATGGAGGTGGGGGTACGTAGGCCAAGGGTCCTCCTCCCTCGATTGAGAGCCATTGCGGCTGTAGTTTGCGTCAGAGTTCCAGTGCGGCAAGGTTTGGGCGTCATCCTGAAAGTGTCGTGCATGGCAGTCAAGAGGGAGGCCCATGAGGTACATAACACTTTTCTCCGGGGCGTGTCCATGCCTGCCCTTCAAACTGGCAGTGACTCGCACCTGGCCTACTCGCCGGTGGAGGTTCGTAAGATTACGTCATGTCCGGTACCTGGGTATTGCCGCCTCCAATGGTTAACCCCCATGGGGCTGTAAGAGAATCAAGGGAACGTCATAGGGGGGGCTATCAGGCGCTCTTGCATCTGCTCCTCTCTTCGCGCCGACACCATCCACATCGACCTGGGGGTTGTTGGTAGCCTTGAAACAAGTTTGCCTCAGCCCTCTTCCCTAGGGTTAACTTTAGAACAAGCCCGTCTAGGTCTCCATTTGTAGAATTAGCTTAAAACACGCCTGTCTGAGCCTCTGTTTGTATCTTGTGCTTATTTTTTGACTAATAAAATGCTGCGATGTTTGTTTCCTTTTCCTATTCTCTGAATCTTTTACTTTTCTGCAATAATTATTTTTTGTGCAAACGTGTCATTGTCGATTGTTCCTTCTTTCTCTTTCTCTTTTTTTTTTTGATGGGATTTGGGGTGTGTGTCGCCGGTGGTGATGAAAACTGCCTAACCTCGCGCAAGCCCTCAACGGGGGAATCATTAACCGTTGCGCTTGCTAACGCACTAGTTCTTCCCACGGATGGTGCCAATTCTAGGGATCGAATTTGAGCACTTCTACTGTTGAGAGAGTGGATTCAAGCCAGGTTGGCCCATTACAATGAATTTGTAGAGAGCGGGTTCAAGAATTCGACCCTAGCAAACGAACAACGCCCAATGTAGAATTTCCCTCCATTAAAGGCTGGCGCACTAGGGTTACCCTCTAAGGTCGCTCCTCGGCACCAAGCCAAGGAGCTTGACAGTGGTCTCACCCCCTTCTCCCCCCCTTCTCCCCCTTATATAGCCCCTTTCCTCACAATCTCTTTCTTCCACCTGTTGATCATCCACGCCCCTCTCTTCTGACCGTCCGCCCGATCAGCCGCTTTACCAGTACTCATTGTGAGTTGTAGCAACCAAGATTGCCCTGTCCAGAAGTCACATCCCCATTAGTGCGGCTAGAGGGTTAGGTGAGCGCATTTAGTGCGGAGGTGACAACCTATCCTGGGCTTGCTCCCCCACTTAATGTTGGTCTCGGTCCTTCGAGGACAGGGTCATCCTCAGCGGGGTTCCAAGCAACTCAGTCCTTCATACTTCGTCCTCGGGTGCCCCTTCTTCCTCAGCATTGGCCCTGAGCTGGATGTAAAGTGGGCCGGAGTTACCAAGTTCTCAGGCCCCACACATATTCTAAGAGAATTCATAATTCAAATAAAATGAGAAATAAATATTATAAACCAATTTAAGTTACACATTGACTGGTAGATTGATTTTAGGTCAAGATTAATATTAAATTAGTTGAGTGTGTATTATGTAGGTGTGTATTGAGTATCACACCAAGCATATGCTGAATTAATATGAGATTTATATATAACCATAAAAATTCTAAATTGTGATTAAACTAGTCATTTTATAGACAATTACAAGGAGCCTCAACTATAATTAGATTAACTGTGACAATTACAAGGAGTCTTGACTATAATTATATTAACTATGACTAAAGTAATCCTTTTAGGATATATTGTTGATACATGACTAGGGCTTACCACATTATTTATAATAACAAAGTATAAAAATTAATTAATGACTTGTTAGATTTTTTTTTTTTTTTTTTTTTAAAGAGAGTTTTAACCTATAACGTTCGCTCCTGATGATAGCTTTTTTATCATCAGACTTAGACACCAATTAGTTTTTTGGTGTATGTGGAAATTAAACTCCAGATTTCTTATTCAATTATCAGAGACTTTACTAATTAAGCTAACTGAAACCTACAATGACTTACTAGATTTAAAAAAGAAAAAAAAAAATAGTACCACATTTTTGTAAATGAGTAGCATCATCTTCTTCTTCTTCTTCTTCTTCTTCTTCTTCTTCTTATTACTTGCATGTTATACGTAAATTATTAAATCAAAGTGTAAAGAGATGTTGTTAAAAATATATAAATAAATCTTTTTAATAAAAACCATCTTTCCTTTTCAAAAACAAAAACACATTATTTTATCTTGTATGTGAAGAATTAAAGATAGAGACATTGTGGTTCTAGGTTCAGTACACGCCCAAAAAAAAAGGAGAGGCTCTTTCATATATATAAATAATTGCCACTTACTGTGGCTGACGCTTGAGCGTACCAGTTATGAATTTTCTCATGTCCTTCGTTCATAAACTTTATTTGATTCGCCATTAGGAAATGATGCATCTACTTCAACAGCACTTGATGAGGAGTTTATTTATAATAAGCAGGCGGCTAAAGATTTAAAGCAAAATGACAAAGTTGTCCAATCTCAAATAATACATATCAATATATATATATATATATATAATAGAGAGAGAGAGAGAGAGAGAGAGAGAGAGAGAGAGAGATATATATATTTAAATATATATTATATATTTAATAATTTAAAAAAAAAACAGCTGTAGAGCAGCATTTTCTCGGTTCTTCCTATTAATACTAATTTAATATATANTTCTATCAAAACGCACATCAGAATATAACATGGAGGCTAATATGTCTATATCAGTGTAACTTATGAGAAGATGAAGATATATTATAAGTAGGTTTTCAATCCTCATGTAAATGCCATGCATATATATATATATATATATATATAGAATTCCCCCTCTTTAGAATAGATTTTTATGTAGTTCATAAATATCCTTAAATCTTATGTTTAACAAAAAAAAAAAAAAAACTTGAGTACAACTTTGTAAAATATATTTCTAATTCCACTTAAATCCTTCAAAATAGGACACGCTCCTACTAATCTATGTCTTAAAAAAATTATTTAAAATTTTTAAATAAAATTATGACACTAGACCCAAAAAAAAAAATCTCATCGGACATGCATAGCGCATATGATGAGGCTAGTATATATATGTGTGTGTGTGCGCTCGCAGGCATCAATGCGTGTGTGGGTGTTAGTGCAACTTTCAAATATCTTTCAAGTTCATAATGAGTATTGGTTTTCTAATTGTGCTTGCTTGACTGGTTGAATTGGATCTTCATTTTTTTCTTTTTTTTTTAAGAGACTAGGGAGTAAATATTATGTATTGTTAAAGACTAAGAAGTCTGTTTTAAAATAGGACCGGACTAGCCGGTTTAACTAGTTGAACTAGTCCGATAAAAACCGAAAACCAAACTCTTTTTTTGGTTTTTTGACCGTTTTGAATTTTAAAACCATTAAGAACCAATGGTTTATCACACTTAAAAAAATAAAAATGATTTTTGGGAGAAGGAGGAATTGAGCCATGAATGTCTTTTTTTGGAAACACTAGAATTGCTAGTTGATTTACCAAACTCTCACACTTCTCGAAACTTAAAAAATTAATTTGTGGTACATAATTTGCCAACATTTTTTTTTTTTTTTGGTCTTAAATTTAAAGTTCTATTGCCTTAGGTCAAGAGTCTTATGTTTTTTTATGATATTTCTTAATTCTTCAACAAAAGAGAATTTGGATTTGATTTCTCCTTTTCTCGCTTATTATGAGAGAGAGAGAGAGAGAGCTTGAAAATATAAAATGGTTTTACTTAGGGTCCATTTGAGAACAGCTTATATAGCTAAAATTGAAAACTTTTTTACTAAAAGCACTGTATATAAAGGTAAAAGTTAGTTGAAATAGTATAGTGAAACTCATGAATAGTGCCAAAATTGCAGCGGGACTCATGAATAGTACCAAAAATAAGCTGAATAGTAAAATAAACCGAGTAAAACTCTAGTGCCAAACGCACACTTAATAAATAATAAATTAAAATATTTGTGGTATCATATAAAAGTAAAATACATTCGAATTGAGTTTTATATATTTAGACACAATAATTATAAGGACAATCAATTTAAAATTAGAGTGCATTTAATATTTAAAGACATTTGCATCAAATAATAGAACTATTAGAATGACACTTGACACAAAATCGGAATGCAATTAGAATATAATTTAGATTATTGGTTGAGATTCATCTTTAATATATTATATATGATATGATAATGATACAAAGTATTTATCATTGCCACACATATGTGTGATAAAATAGATGGTGAATTAAAGAATTCAAAATTTCAAAGTGTACTTGAATTTGGTCATTTTGATGGAAAGATCATGGAGTCCTTGATACAATACCTAACCTAGAAATTGTGTAGTTGGTTTAATATGAGAACATCATCTATTGGTGGGTCAGGTTGGGTTCCTACTAATACTAATTTAATATATATATATATATATAATATTATATAATTAATAAATTTTTTTAAATAACTAGTTCTTCCTATCTTATATAGCCAATTAGTTCACAAAAATTTTAATAAATTACTATTTTTATTTAGTCATTAGTGTTATTTGCCTTTAAGATTGAATGGTGATTGAAGGAAGGCAAGTAGAATAGACACATATCATGCATAAGTCTTAGGAAAACCAACTTCCAAGATGACTTGACATAATTTAATTCAAGGAGTGATGGATCTGCTTCTGTGCTAGACACCTACAATTTTCATGCATATTTATTGTTTCCCAAATTCTGGTCATAGAGATTCGACAGCCCTAGCCCCACCCTAATAATAATTTGTATACAACTTTCAATTGGGCATTATAAATAGGGAAACGTTAGAATCTCTTCAAACTTATCTTATATATTTTTATTAAATGTGAATTTTAAAAATCTAATTATTAGATTGTATATTCTTATTATATCTTATATGTTTAAAATTTTTTAAGAAAAAAAAATTAATAGCTATGTCATCAACAATATATTTAATTTTCAAGTTTTTGTAGTAAAAAACTATGCACAAAAAAATAAATTTATTGATGAAATAATAAATAACTTTCGATTTGTACGAAATTTGATATGTGTATTAAGAACAAAAGAAACATACAATTTAATAATTAATTTACTAAAAATCACATTTAATAAGAAGATATAAGAAGAATTTCTCTTCAGATTAATTTGGAAAGAAACCTTCTCTCAAAGATTAAATACAAATAAATCAAATGTTAGGATTTATAAAACACTCAAGTCTCAAGTTAAGTTACAATCTATTGACATAATTTCAAATGAAAAGGACTTGTTCAACAGTGGTCGGCAGTAGTGGTCCAGTTTATCATTTATTATCAGTGACTGTTGGAGACATGATGTGCCCGTACGTATCACTATTCATTTCAACACAAAACTGAAATTGCGAAATAAGAAACCGTAACGATGAAGAGATGTTGGAGAAATTGATTCGCAGAATTGGATTTTCCAATGAAAAGACATCGTGAATTGGATTTTTTTTTTTTTCTTTTTGTTTAACGACCATACTTGGTTTGTGTTTCTTTTTCTACAAACTTTGATATCTACTCAATCCAAGAGTTGAATATGGATGAATAGTTTACCAAAAAAAAAAAAAAAACCAATATGAATGAATCAGAATTTTGTTCATACTTGGGATTTGCACGGCTATTGACAATTGGGAGAAAGAGAGAGGGATTGAAAAAAAAAAAAAATTAACTATATATTACAACAAGATAAAGAAGATTTTTATTTTTTAAAAAAAGTTTTAACTTATGACATTCGCTCCTGATAATAACTCTTTATTATCAGAGCAAAATACTAATTGGTTTTTAGTGAAGACAGAAATTAAACCTCAGATATTTTATTTAACTATTAGAGACTTTACTAATTAAGCCAACTGAAACCCACAGATAAGAGTATCTATGTATATCATTTTCCACAACTTTTATGTATTTATATGGTTTTGAAATGACTGTAGAACTTGTAAATCCATAAAATCCCAACCCATGCGTGGTAGAACGGTAGAACCTCAACCTCTTTTAAGTAAGACAAAAATACTAGTTAAATTATAAAGGTGTATTAGTGGTACACAATTGCTGAATGTCACATAAATAGTCAAAATACATACATTGAGGGCATTACCAAGTGCGAAAAAATATGAGAAATGTGTCTGCCAATGGAAGCTAGGCAATTTGCAGATTTATCTTGGTTGTTGGTATGTAGGCCCGTGTTGTAAGCACAATAGTGACATTCACTCGAATAATGGATCGTATCATGAATGATTTGTGAAATAGGTGTTTCTTTTGTTGTTGATGATAATATGATAATTAGGTACATGGAGATTTAAAGTTTAAACTTTAAAATTTTCTATTAGAAATACCAAAAAGTATTAACTAGTTAAACGATAAGACTTTTAACATAAAATAGTCAAACAATAATAGCCGAGGAAGAGCAAATGAATGACAAGTGTTTTCCATATAGAATAATTAGGTAAAGTCGGGGAGGCTAGTAACTGGTGCCAAACCAGTTGTACCCCATTGCAATCTCTTGTATTATTGAAAAAAAAAAAAGAAAAAAAAAAGGAAAAAAAAAAAAAGAAAGAAAGGAAGAAGCAGCAATCTCAAAGTATAAATTGGGATTTCTAGAGAGTTACATCAAGGAAAATTGTGAAAATTAGGTGGAATTGTGATAGATGACTTTTCTGATGGGAATTGGGAATACAATCACAATTTAGGTTCTTTGTAATTGTTATTAAGCCCAAATAAATCTAATATTTGTCAAATCTGCGACTCAATTCATACTTACACAACACACATTCAATTAATATCCAAATAAATTTGGGACATTACAAATGTAATCTCTTTATTTCAAAGGACCTACAAATAAGGTTTTTAGAGGGCCAACCAAAAGCCAACAATTGAACCAAAAGCAAATTGTTGATCCATTGCCAACAGACCATTTAGAAGTAACTCTTTAGCCTGAAGAAAGAGATTTTCAAGTCATTGATGAGTTAACTTAAGGGTAGATGACGCTTGTAATAAAAAGTTAATTTTGAGGAAATATAAAGTGATATCTAGGGTCAATTTGTATGCAAATCTCATTTTGAGAATAAAAAATTGATCATCATTGCAAAGAGGCACCCCACAAGATTTCGATGGATTTAGAGGTCACATGAATTGCAATGGCGTCCCTGAGTCCAACATTGACAATCTTCATATGTGTCCATAGACAGGACAAATTTGCTTATCATGCATTTATTTGTCTAATATCTTGTGCTTTTCGTCCACCTAACCACTAATAAGTACTCCTTAATCACGGATGGGAGCAAAATTAGAAATTTTTGCACCGCGTTAAACATAATCACACACGCACATATGACATATATCTCTATGTATGAGAAAGAGAAGAGAAAGTACCTAGTGAGTCTAGCGTATATGCCCTATGTGAGTCTCATAGGTTATGGGGCCCACATATCAGTCTCACAAAAGGCGTATACACCTAGCTCATACAAGATTTTCTCATGAGGGAGAAATTGTAAATTATAAGTGAAATTTGACGAGGAAAAAAAAAATGTAAGTGAAAAACTTCATTTTTTGAAAGGTACAAAACTAACCCAACAGGGAATTTGGTTCATTTTCTATTTTGTCAAATATAATCATTTTATTTGATAATATATAAAGTTGTCAAGGTTGATGTGTGGAAAGGCTAAGTAAAAAGAATTCCCATAAATTGTAAAATGTTTGATCTTCCCCCCAAAGTCCCTGTCAATTCCAAAAGAGGATTACCATAAATTCATTCTCTTTTATCTCCATCTTCCTTGACAACATTTGGAGAATTCAAAACCAATCTATTTTTGCAGGTCTCATTCTTAACTCAAAGAAAGCAGCAGCAGATATAAATAGAGAATATCAAGAGCACCTAGCGGCTTAGACAACCCTCAGGTCCTCCATATCTACCAAGTGGATGCCACCTCCTCTAGTTTGGGTCCTCCATATCTACCAACCCTCAGGTCCTCCATATCTACCAAGTGGATGCCACCTCCTCTAGTTTGGGTCATTATTAATTTTGACGTGGCCATCAGAAACTCATTTTCCATTGCAACTATTGTTTGTAGGAATGATCTTGGAGATGTCATTTTTGCCCACACCTCGTTGTTGCCTCCCTCTGATCCTCTTAGCATTAAATTTGACTACTGATCATCATAATCTCACATTTGTCCTGTTTGAAGGGAATTCAAAATCTGCAGTCCCCTCCACCCATTATTCCAGATTTCTTGTTGAATGAAATACATATTGTTTCTTCATCTTTAAAATCCATTTTGAGTTGGGAATTTTGTTTTGTATCCAGGGAACCTTAATTGCTTTTTTCACAATTTAGCTTGTTAGACTTTTTTTTATCTTTTGGTAAATGGGATTCTTCCTTATTGGTTTCTTATCCAGAATTTAGAGATATGCATTGGCCAAAAGTCAAAAAATGAAGCAACAAGCTTTCGCAGGCTAAAAAGGGGTTCAATCATGACTTCAACAACATAGAGCATAGCAAATAGGGTTCCATTTGTGTGAAATCGGCCAGCATGTGACTCCCTTCAAGGAGCCCTAGCCCACTTAGCAAAATTTCATACTTTGGTCCATGAAAAAACCAAAATAGACTCAATCTTACCCTCCAAATCACGCTCTGTTAAATCCCGTTAAGGTTGCATAGGCTTGAAGCATGCATAGATTTTTTTTTTTTTTTTTTAAATACAAACTATGCATGTGTAAAGTGTAATGTGCCTGAAATTAATTGGTTTTGCTTGCACCGGGCTTGTAAAAAAAATTTATAGTCAAAATGATAACATTTATCTGATTTCTTTTTTCTTTTTATAAATATAATATAATTTCAACATATTTCAACATTTATCTAACGTATTAATAAAACATTCAGTATTTTGGGAGCCATGTATCAATGTGGTCCGCCTCATGATCACAGGACTCCCTGCTCTTTGTAAATCACATTGCAAGAAAGCAAAGGAAAAACTTGATTAATTCTGAATCCTCCAAAAGATATTTATGATTGAGATGTAGCCAAAAAGGATACGAAGAAAAAGAAAAGATTGAGGCATTGATTTTACATCATGTAACTTTTTCAATAAACAGATTTTAGGTAAAATTTCTTAAACGCTGTACACTATGTTTTTCAATACAACATAATAAATATTTTCTTTTGTAATGAAAATTATATTCAACAATGTTGTTATATGTTAAATTTAACTGAGAAGTTTAAGGTGTAATACCTAATAAACCATACCTTAGTTTTAGCCAAGAATAAAATGTTGTATGACGTAACTGCATAAACGTATCTGAAACCATATTAGAGGTCTTATAGGGCTTCTCATTTTCCTTTTTCTTCCTCTTTGTTTTTTTACTATTTTAATTTTATCTAAGTTTTTGTTCAAATTGGACTTCCTATACTTGATAATGCATGCCTCATCTATACCAAAGTTGGTATAAACCATTTTCAAGGATCTCTCTCTCATTTCACTTAGATGGAAATTTGGGTGGTTATTATTATATGGGTCATTTTGGAACGAATAAAGTGAACTTTAACTAATTTTTAGAAAGCTGAACAGTGGGCTTATATTTATCTTATATATGCATTCACACAGGCACAGCTGTTATTCATTTGGACAAAGATGATTTCTTTTGGGGGAAAAGCCCCTTTTAAACTCCATAAAAAATAAAAAATAAATAAAAAATAAAAATTTTCTTGTTCTAAGTTCAACTCCTTTAGTCATTATATCAGCAATAGTGCATGTTGGATAAATCTGGTAAACATAGAAACAAACCAATCCTGTAACATCAAAGTCTAGTTGGCCTTCTCACAGCATCTTCATCATAATTCTTCTACACTTAAAACAATAATAAACAAATTTTAAATAATAATTTAATCAAAAGATTATTATATTAACCACATTACAAATATTAAATTGTTTGTTATTGTATCTTACATGAGAGGTATTAAATATATGGTTTGTCTTTGGTGAAGATTCAGAAGATGCAAGGAATTATTACACACACAAACAAAAAAAATGTAATAAAATAAAATAAATTAGAGGGCTAAAACAAAACAACCAGCCAACCAGGTTGCGTTACATACCACGTTTCTCTCTCTAAATACCAGTATTTAGGGCCTTTGTGTTCCTCGTAGTGCTTTTTTCCTTAATATCTTCATCTTTCAGGTTACAACTTTTTAGTTCCATGGCTTCCCTTCTTTTCCTCTCTTTCACCACCTTTTTCTCTCCAACTTCAACACCTTTTCTATAAAGCTTTTATCTTCTCTTTAAGTCATACTTTTTATTTGAATCATTTTAGTGTGTGTTTTTTCCTGAAAGGTTTCCTGGACCCTCGTAACTGAGGCTGTTTGGTTTGTACCTATTTAAATCCCATATGTTACAAGGGGTTTGGTTATTGAAACTAAGGCTTACTTTGGATATCACAGCTTAGCTTGTTCTGAAACTGAGGTTTCAGATAACAAAGCAAATAGGGTTTTAGCTTCTTAGGAAATGGAAAACTTTTGTGGGGTTTGTAAGGAAGAGGAACAGATGGATTTGCCACCCGGGTTTCGATTCCATCCAACTGATGAAGAGCTTATTAGTCATTACTTGTACGAGAAAGTTATTGATACTAGCTTCTCTGCTAGAGCTATTGGAGAGGTGGATTTGAACAGGTCTGAGCCTTGGGAATTGCCATGTAAGTTTCCAAAAAAAAAAAAAATTCTTTAGTCTTCTTTTTTGTAATTTTTTCCCTTGTGTATCTCAGTTTCTTTTTGTGAGAATTGCAAGGACCTTAGATGTTTATTTGGATCAAATTTTGATTTTGATTTTGTTTTTGTTTTGTGTTTGGATGAAGGGAAAGCGAAAATGGGAGAGAAAGAGTGGTACTTTTTCTGTGTGAGGGACAGAAAATACCCAACTGGTTTGAGGACTAATAGGGCTACAGAAGCTGGTTATTGGAAAGCCACTGGAAAAGATAAGGAAATATACAGAGGAAAATCACTGGTTGGGATGAAGAAAACCCTTGTTTTCTACAAGGGTAGAGCCCCAAAAGGAGAGAAAACCAACTGGGTCATGCATGAGTACAGATTGGAGGGTAAATTGTCAGTGCACAATCTCCCCAAAACTGCAAGGGTATAATACTCACTATTTTACCTCTTGTTTTATACTCTGGGTTTGCTCTGTTTTTATTATCTGTTTTCCCCTGTTTTTTTTCACTCTGTTTATCCTCTGCTTTACCTGAAACTAATGGATTTTTGTTCTTGAAAATGCAGAATGAATGGGTTATAAGTAGGATATTTCAAAAGACTTCTGGGGGGAAGAAAATCCATATTAGCGGGATAGTGAGACTGGAGACTGAATTGGATCCTTCAAATCTTCCACCATTAATGGATTCTTCTCCATATACAGGCAAGACCCAATCTGTTTCTGAATCGGCTTACGTGCCCTGCTTCTCCAACTTCATGGATGCTCAAGGAAACCAAGAAGGAATGATGAATTACCTCAACAATTCTCTTTCTGGAGTTTCCTCGTATCGCACCGATATTCTTCCAAGAATCCCAATTTCAAGTTCCCTCTACTCTGCTCAAACCATTCCACTCTCTGCCAATCAACAATTCCCTGGCTCTGTTGCAATGCAAGACCACTCAATTCTTAGAGCCTTGCTTGGGAATCAAGGCTCAAACTTGAGGCAGAGTTTCAAAACAGAGAGGGAGATGGTTAATGTCTCCCATGAGACGGCTATGACAACTGACATGAACACCGAAATCTCTTCGGTCGTATCACATCTCGAAATGGGTAGGAGGCCATTTGATAATCAAGAGGCCCCATCAACCTCAGCTGGGCCAGTAGACCTTGACAATTTGTGGAGTTATTGAAACCCAAAATGACAGGGCATTAGAAGAAGATGATATTTAAGGTAAAAAAAAAAAAAAAAAAGGGAGTGCAACTTCCATTACCACTATATGTTGCTTTGGATTGATGTGTGGATCTGTGTATAAATTTTCTGAATCCTTAAGGAAGGGAAAAACATATGCTATGTTTTGTAAGATATTATATTCCCTTTTCAAGTGCTTTCTTTTTTGAATATGTTGTGGGTTTTTTTTTTTTTTTGGGGTAAATTATTAAATCATTGTAGTTAATTTGCTTGGATGCAAAATTGTTGACATAAGAGAATGATTCAGTTGTTGGCTAGGTGATCTTATTTTGTATAATCTACTAAAAAAAATGAGAAAAATTAATAGAATTACATTCAGTCCTTTGGACACTGGTGCTGACATAACTGAGGACCTGAGCTTTATTCTAAGAAATTTTTTTATAATCATCAAATTTGGAATTATATAATTCTTGGATATGGTGGTACTCAGATGAATATGCCTTTGACAATAGATTTCACTCTTAACCCGTGCACGCGCAGAATGCGATGGACACACAAACATTAAAAAATGCATTTGTACTTATCCGCTGTTGAGTTTCATGTACAATCATTACATACAAGTCAAGGTGGAAGGATCAGCATCAGGTGCAATACCCTAGGTATTGCACCTGGTGCAATACCTTAATTTTTTTCACAATTTTTTTAACTTTTTTCACTTTTTAACTTTATCTTTTTTACTCTTTTTTAATATATTTTATTTAATGACTGAGATTGAAAGTTGCTTTTTCAACTTTCAATCTCAGTTTTTGATAAGCTATTGCACCAGGTGCAATACCTTAGGTATTGCACCTGATGTGAATCCAAGGTGGAAAACTCCCTTTGCCTTTTCACCATGGTTCATGCATTTTTTTATATCCTCATGAAGTTTATCTGTAACATTGTCTATCAAATTACCCGTCAAAATGTTTTGTAGGTTAACTAAAACCTCTTGGTGGATACAGGGTTCAAATCATTCCTTTTTTGTTGTTGTAACTATCAATTTATGAAGAAAAAAAAAAGTTTAGATAACCCCTCATCTCCATCCCCCAGACTCCAAAACTCCAATTTCAAACCAGGAAAGAAAAAAACTCTAGTACAAGCAGGAGTGGGCTTGGGCTTATTACATTGGGCTAATATGTTTAATTTATATCTCTAACAAAAACAAAAAACAAAAAGAAAAACAAATACTTGCTTGCCAAATAGTTTTGAAATAGATATGTTGGTTTATATAAGAAAGTGTTTTCACTGTCTAACCGAACAACAGTTTGATGGTTTTGGAGTCGTAATATGTTCAACAATAATGTCAAAGATGTGCAATTTAAATTTCATATATATGAAATAAAGTCATGGAGGCTTTGTTGCAGACTAGATTGAGCTTGAACACAATTATAGAATAACATTAGAAGGGAAAAAATATATATTTTTGGTTATAATATTAAAATAATGACTAAAATTTAAAGTCTTCTTCTTCTTATTTTTTCCCAATTCTCTTGTTCATTCTTTCAAAATATATTAATATTCATCATGGTTGTGTTTGGATTTTATAATATAAAATTTTAGACATTTGAATAACAATTGTTAGTATAAATTATTAAATATAAATTTAACAACACATGATGATGATTTGAGCTAGATTCGAAGATTTTACTCAAATAAGAACCCTTATTATGAGGATTTGAAAAAATATGCAATACTTAATCATATTAAATAGACATATTAATAAAACTTAAACCCAATTATACATTTCATCTATTAAAAAAAAAAACTTGTCATTTCATAGTTTATTTATATAATTTCGACTAAAAATTAGAATCTAAATCAATCTTCTTAATAAAGACTTGTACCCATATAAATCACAAATTCATTTGGCATGATGTAAAGAACATATAAAGAATATGATACAAAAATATATCAAATTTTTCTACATGAGGAAATTTCGCCTTTGTGTCAATGTGTTGCCACTTTGTTTTATTCTCATTCAATTCATTCTTTCTATCTGTCCATTCATCCATTTTGGATTCTAAGCTGTATAGCATGATGTGAGAATATATATTATATATATATATATATATATATTTATATAATATATTCTTATATATCATGGTTTTTTTTTTACTTACAAACCATGTGGTGCTTTTGTATCTGGCACATGATAAAATATGTCAGCCTTGAACAATTTGAGTCCTGCACGACATAGTCCTAAGCTACATGAAATTGGAGCATTTTTGTCGTTTACAAATTTTGTTGCATTTATCCTTTTTGACAGCAAATTTATATTATAAAAACTTTCCCTATTATCTTCTCCCTTTAAAGTAATCCACAAATCAAACTACCCAAATCAACTTTATACCCAGTTCCCTATATTAAGGAACAGTTCTTACCGACTATTCTTATTAAGGGTTTGGTATATTCTCTTTGGTCAAAGCATACAGCTCTATATATTATTCATAAAACAAGTATCACAAAATGTTATCATCACACTATTGTGAATTCTACATCTTTGAATAATTTTAGTATGTTTTAGAAAGAAAAAAACAAGTTTAAGTTCTTAGGTCTTAGGTTTTACTACAATCTGGCCTGACAATTAAAATTTGAGTTAGATAAACTAAATTGATTCTAAAATGTAACATAAGAAAAGTAAAAAGCTGGGATCACAAAAAAAAATTCACAATAATTTCATAAAACCTCTCATTCTACCTATTAGCTCACACTTAGACCCACCACAAGATATAATTATATTTTGGGCAAAATACAAAAACAATTCTGAGTTTTGGGTTAATACAAAGTACTATCAAGCTCTTTTTCCTTTCAAAAATTTGTCTTAACTACACAAATCTCACATTACTATAGCATAGCAATTATAAATGCAAGGTTATCCAAAAAAAAAAAGTAATTATAAATGCAAGGAAGTATTTAGGTAGCCAATGGAGAATAAATAACAATTAAATATATCCAAGGAATCGGAAGTAGGTTACTTAATTAGGTGAAGTACATGGTGCAGACATATGTTTGTATCTTAAAGTATTCCACTCGCTAATACACTGAATACAATTCATATCCACAAATTTATATATGCAATAGGGTATCTACTCTTAATTTTTTTTTTTAATGACTCACGTGTGAAGTAAATTCTAGAAAAATTTAACGATGTTGTGAATTTTTGTTACGAACATAGCTTTACACATGTAACATAGATAACATAAGAAATTCTTTGAAAAGTTGAACCTTTATTAGCCTCTAATCACATTTAATTCTGTTTAACTGACAACAAATTTTGAGACCATAATACAAGTCCTTAGTGGGCCCTTTAGTCATTAACTTAACATGTGAGCTAATCTTTAACGCGTTTTTTTATATCCCATCACGTCTACTCAAGTTTATAAAGTTTAGAGAGAACTTTGAAATTATATACGGGAGAGTTGTGCAAATTGCTGTGGTAGTAGACTTATTCTATTACCATAGCCCATAAGTTGGTCTTAATCATTAGAATTATTGACCGCAAAGTTATAGTTGTTAAAGAATGGTTATGGGTGGTGGTTTAAAGTTGATATTTATTATTAAATAGTTCAAATATATATTTTTTTCCTCTTTTTTTTATAAATATCTTATTAGAGATGAAAAGGTTAAAAATAATAAATAAATAAAAATGCCCTGCACTTGGATTAGGAAACAAAACAAATGGTACGGAAACAGAAACAACGACTGATCAGTTTGACAAGTTATTATTATTATTACTGAATATAGGTCTATGGCACTACTTTATTAACCAACTTCTATAACTTGTCCAAGAAATCAAAGAGCATAATTTTTTGTCCCACAACTTTAATTTGACAAGTGGTAAAAAATAAAGTAGAGAGTTTGTGTAAAAGTACTAAACAATTAATTATAGTTTGCTATGTAAGATAATTGTGACCCTAAAGGTATTCTAACTTACCATCTTAAAAAAAATTGTAAATTATGTTGTAAATTATGTTGTAGCTCTAGACTTATTGTTTGGCCAAAAAATAAATCTAGAATCATAACATTTTGTGCCACATCTTTACCATAACTATGATGTGCCAAACGAGAAAGTGACAATAAACTAATTACAATATGCTACATAAAATAATTGTAAAAAATGATGTGATAAATGTTATGATTCTGGAATTACTATAACTTGCAACCTTAGACAATTTTGAAATAAATTGAGGCTCTAAGCTTAGAAAAATGCTAGCACTATAATAAAGTTCACAACTTTTGTTATATAGCAAATTATGACAAAGTTGTGAACTTTGCTATAATTTTAACATTGTTTTTAAGCTTATTGATAAATCAATTAGGGTAATTATGTCGAGTAATATTAAAGCCAAAACTTTTAAAACAACTTTGTCATAATTAGTCCATGTGTCGAGTTAGGAGTGGTAAAACTGTACAGTTACACAAACCCACCACTTTTTTTATTTTTTTGTAAGCAAAAATTAGAGATTAGTTAGGTTTCGCCTAGTCCTTGGGCAAGACACTAGGGTTAAAACTCATCCTTTTTGAATGCAGCCAATTATCATGAATACCCATCAACGGACTTTTATTGACAACAGAACTCGAATCTAAGTGGGTTAAACAAAATACTTATTTCTTGGAGCCAAGTCTCCGTTGACACAGACTCACCACTTTTATTCCAACGTTCGTAACTTTCCAGGCTGTACAGAAATTATGGCAAAAGTTGTGTTGACAGCAGTTTTGAATAATGTTTGAATAATGTTATATCTGCCGTCCTATATTGATGAGGTTGGAAGTAGTAGGAGAGGGGTTAGGCCTGTCTAACGGTCGACACGTAAGAGGGAAGGGTCCACTCTCTGATTCCCGCGCTTGCGAGACACGCGGTTTATTAGTTTTTATTATTTGTTTTTTTCTCTGACGTCATGAAATGCCCTACGTACACGACCTCTTGTCCATTCACAAAGAGCTACGTGCGACGTGTCCTTGTCTTTGGGTGGGTCCCAAGTCCCAACCCATCAATATCTATATCAATATGCACGCTCGCCGTGGAAACGAGAAAAGACAATAAACAAAAACAAGTCCTAAATAGTATTTCGAAATGGCCCACAACCGAATGTTCTTTTACGTCTTCTCAATTTTGATTTGAGAGAGAGAGAGAGAGAGAGAGAAAAATTTCACAACTTTAAAACCCTTCCTCTTTTTTCTTTTTCTTTTTAAAATTTTATTTTGCATCAAGATGTAATTATATTATTATTATTATTATTTTTGAGAATCAATATGTAATTATATTAGAGTATATACTTAAAAAAAGGTATATGATAAGATTTGTGATATATGGTATGATTTCGAAATGTTTGTGATATTAATTAATGTTTCTTTTAGGTATAGACACTAGACAGAATTCAAGTCTAAAATTTTTAATCAATTCTTTTAAGTATAATTAATAATTTAAAGTATTTACTTGTGTATTAAATGTATATGTAAGATATTTTTTTAATTATCTTATAAGCTAATATTAAATGGATGATTGATTATCTACTGACTTCTTTAATTCTCATTATGAATTTGATTACGAAATGTTAGTATATGTGTCAAATGTTTGATTTGAGGCCTTATTAGTATTAGAGTTTCACATGGCACTAATTGTGTTGTTTGAAAAATTCATTATTATTAGGTAACCATATGATTAAGAAAGATAGGGTTTCATAATTACGTGTACCGCGCAATCAAAAAACGTTGTATTCATAGCGTTGAAAATGTTAATGTTTTGGGGTGGAAAGAAGTGATATTCTTCCTAATTAAACTTTCAAAATAGCTATTTTTGTATGCATGATGTTACATAAATGAATGAATTTGAAGACAATAATAGTTTCCTTAGAATAAAATATGGTGAGGGGTCAAGCTTATCTCCAATTTTCTTATTAAGTAAAGTTCATTTTCCCCCTCCAATCTACATGAAGGAGTAAAATAAGGATGGGAGACTGCAAACCTTTATCATTATTCCCTTACAAAGTATGAATGTGGATTATCATACTTTCCGTTTAGTACAAAAATTTTGCAAAATTTGTCACACCTCATTGTGCATTTTGCTGAGGCTACGCGCATTATAAAAGTAACAATCTTGTCTTTTAAAACTGCAATTCTGTTGAAATGTGAAATGTAATTACTGTGACCTATCTTTTTGATCAATTTAGATAAAAAGATCAGTTGGTGTGTGAGCCACCTCTGTTTGACTTTGATATGTGTAATCGTGCTAATTCTTGAAGGAAAACTTTTATAACAAGAAAGTTTTACCAAAGTTATAATTTATAAGGCTCACATATCAGTCTCATAAAGGGCGTATACGCTCAGCTCACTATATACTTTTCTCTTATCCTAACGTCCATGACACTTTACCCTAACACTCTTTGGACATTTTTGTCACGATAAAATCCCAGTGTTCATTTTTTAAGTATATAAAGGAAAAATAAATATTGTTATGACTTATAAGTTATGAAAATTTGCAAAAGAAAATTAAAATAAACAACATCAGGAGAGAAAGAGAGTCATTGGCACTATCTAACTAACATCACTATATACTTTTCTTTTATCTTGAGGTCCATGACACTTTACCCTAACACTTTTTGGACATTTTTGTCACGATAAAACCCCAGTGTTCATTTTTAAAGTATATAAAGGAAAAATTAATATTGTTATGAGTTATGAAAAATTGCAAAAGAAAATTAAAATAAACAACATCAGGAGAGAGAGAGTCATTGGCACTATATAACTAACATCATTTTTACGTTTTTTTGTTTTTTTTTTTCTCAGAATGTGTAAGGGGCTGAAATGCAAAATGAAGTTTCAGTTAAAATTTAAACGAAACATTATCTTGAAATTGAGCTGTAAACTTAGCAATCCTTTTTTGATAAACTTGGCAATCTATAAGTTGTTGAGATATGGCCAAGAATTTGTGATGAAGCAGAGATTTTTTTTTTTTGGGTGCAAACGTCTAATTATATATATATATATATATATATAAAAGAAAGGGATTTAATTTTATCTTGTATTTTTTTTGGGTGCAAACGTCTAATTATTATATATATATATATATATATAAAAGAAAGGGATTTAATTTTATCTTGTATAAAAAAATGACAAAAAATTGGTGTGTATTTTTTTTTTTTAGAGGAAGCGATAAGTAAACTTTGTTCATTCAATATCATGCTATACAGGGGAAAGATAAAAGAAGCTGAAAAAAAAAAATGGTGTTTGTTATTCTAAATTATAAACAATTTTTTTGGTAAATAGAAAAATAGTTAGAGGGGGACGACCAGTGTCATACTCATAAAACTAAGCACTATTTTCTTTGTGGAAACTGGAAAGTAGTGGTTATGACTTATGAGGCTGAGTAGGATCTTTTTGTGTATATTTTCGCCTAACCTTATCCCATCATTTGGATGGCAATTTAAAATTTTAGTCTATAGTTTGGGATCTCGGAGAAGATTTATGGAGTCGACTTTAGTATGGTTTTGCTTTGAACAATTTTGTTTAACACCGTGACAGTGACTACCAGTTATTTCGGCAAATAGAGTTTTCTCTAGTGCTGGTTTATTCTTAAGTAATTTATTGATTTAAAAATAATAATTTATCAGTTTCAACACTAATAAGAATATAATTTTTTAAGTAATATCCTAACATGAATTTTGTACTAACTAATAAATAATTTAACTAAACATGTCAATACTTTCTTTTTTGATAATTCAATAATTGGGATGAGAAAATTTAAAATATAATCCAATTAAAAAAAGTAGGGTTCCAATAATTGTTCTCTCTCTCTCTCAAATTGACAAATTGTGGTTTTATCTTTTAACAATGCTACATACACAATTTTTAAAAGTATTAACCGTCAAGTTATTATTATTTTTACATGGACCTTGATAGGCCAAGAATGTATTGACCATTGTGATAAATTAACCAATTAATTAATCAAGTTAATTAATTAATCCAATTTGCATGCAATAAGCGTGGTAGCACAAACAAATCACCAAATAACTAAATGCAGCGAAAATTAAATTGACACAGTAATTTGTTTACGAATGGGGAAAACCTATACGGCAAAAACCCCATCGGGTGATTTTAAGGTCATCACTCTCGAGAATTCACCATTATTACAACAAGCGGTTACAAGTACGTTATACCAACCTACAGTTGAACCCTTACCCCAGTACCTAATTGGATTTGTTCTGTAGTGAAAATCTCTCATTTCAATACACGGCTCCCAGTATGTGACTAACTAATTCGATAAGCGGATCCCAGTATGGGGCTTACACCAACTTGAGAAAGATATTGGCTGCAAAGTTTTTCAATTCATCAATACGATGAAGATCACGAAACTCCTTGACTACAAAACTCTATGGTGTACAAACACAGCAGCTTTTTCAAGAGAAAGATGAACTAAGTCAAATTATGTCTCTGGTTCACAATATGCTTGTGAAAAACTTTTGCATTGAGTTGCATCAGCTGTGAAGGCCCTTGAAGCAATCTTTATATATGTTTAAAGTTGTGAGAAAAGAAAGCCCAAACGTGTATTTACAGATTGAAATGAAATCAGCTCTAAAAAATTTATTTTTATAAACCTCGATAGATAGCTTATCTGTTGAGAAGTTGTCGAGCATCGAGTTTCAGAAGTTTTTTAAACCTCGATAGATACTAGCTGTCGAGCTAGCTGTTAGACTTTAAAATGCAGCACTTCTCCATTTGTTTCTTGGACAAACTTGCATGTCTTTAATACTTGATCTTGAAACCTTATTCCTTAAAACATTAAACACATTCTAAATTTATCAAATTACAAGTAATGTGCGTTTTGTCAAAAGATTAGCTAATTATATATTGATATATATTCCTAACATTAAATTACACATGTCCTAACAGACCCATTATTGATGTTACTTTATTATATATTATTGACAATTTGTCATCTCAACAAATTATGAAGAAAAAAAATTGTATTCATACACTAATCATTTATCTTTTAGGACTACTTTTAAGAAAATTATTTGTTTTATAAATTGGAATCACATAAGAATTTAAAAGTGAGATAGAATCGAATATTTCAAAAAGTTGTCATAATTGATCGAGTATTTAGTTTATTGACCATTTGACCCATAAATCTTTTTTAAAGGGTTCAATTTTAAAGGTACTAAATGAATCTCTTTATTACTATTATATATCTGTACCTTTTTTTTCTTTTTAAAGTTCCAATGGACGCAATTACACCCACTGAAGCCAATAACGCAATCAATAAGACAATAAACTGAACAATTAACCTAAAGAGCTAGTCGAGGTCCTCCCTATTTTAACACCCATTAAGATCTTAATAGCCTTTTGATGTTAATACGACAAATATACAGTAATTACCTATTAAGTGTTTTGACTCAATTTTTTTTTTTGGCTAGGTAAGTGCAGGGATAGAATCCCGAGCAACAAGTTACAAAGGAATCCGAATGCCACTTGGCTACGAGGTCATTGGCAAGTGTTTTGACTCAATTAAGCTTGGTAAAGATGAGCCATGATTCTCAACCATTGCTGGTGTCATATTCTTTCTAAGGCACTGACAAAGTGTACAGTGAAAGAGGAATCAAGAATTGTCATGATCAAAGAATGCGATACAAGACCTATATATATAGCTCATACCAACATTTCATACATAAAATGCAAAGGTATGTAGCCACGTACCCTATGTTAATGATAAGTTAGGTCTCGAAGATCATGAGCCATTTCTGGTGTCATATTCTTTTTAAGGCACTGACAAAGTGTATAGTGAAAGAGGAATCAAGAATTGTCATGATCAAAGAATGCGATACAGGACCTATATATAGCTCATACCAACATTTCATACATAAAATGCAAAGGTATATAGCCACGTACCCTATGTTAATGATAAGTTAGGTCTCGAAGATCATGATTATTGTCTCCATATTATGTGGTGAAATTCGCCCTTTATATAGTTATATGGATGAGTTTGAAGATTTCTGTTTAAAGTTGTATATCAATTTGATTGCGATGTGTAAAAATGTGTTTTGATTTTATTTGCAGTTGCATTATTTCTTTGCATTCTTCCTGGCCCTCCCTCTTTTTAGACTCTCTTTGAGTGTTCAAATTTGATTTCTGACTGACCCAATGCTAATATGCTATCATGGAGATGGTCATTCATGTAGTAGTGTTTGTTTATTTGTTTCTTCTGGGTCTTATGTTATTTTTACAGATGTGAGATTAGGACTTAATTTCATTATATATTTTTCTCATACACATTTTTTTTGCATGGATATTCTAATATACACTTCTTCTTTTTTGCCAAAAAAAAAAATGTAGGATTATGGGGGCAAGATATGTCTTATAAAGCAGGATATACCTTGGGATTCCTTCATTGGCTTGCAACCCCAATGCTAATGAGTCCCGCATAATTCGAACCCTAGCACTAAAAGCGAAGTAAACAAGGTGTTTGACCACTAGACCCTCATACTGGGGTTTTTTGATATTTAGTTTAATAAGTTTGAATATTAGACTTATAAGGTCCTAACTCATAGACAATTAGTCATGAGCTACCTCCCCCCACCTAGGTCGGCTCTCCCTCCCTCCCTCCCTCCCTCCCTCTCTTTCTCTGTGTGGGAGCACCCATTAAATAATAATAATAATAATAAGCTGCATAGTAATAAAAAAATTAAAAAAAAAACCCAAAATTGTAGAATGATAACTATTTTTTTAAAAGAAAAAAAATGAGTAGGTTTTACATTTTTTTTCCATCTTCAAAAATGCCCCTGACATTTTAAGCCAATAGAAATCCAAAAAAATTGAAACCCTAAATTTTTTCACACAAAAAAATACTATGAGTTTATTATGAATGTGTCAAATAAAGATTAACAATCAATTTTCCTAACAACTTGTAAAAGTGATATTAATAAAACCTAAATATAATAGCTATATTATAAATTTTTTATCTCAAAAAACTAGAAGAATGGTTTTCAAACTATATATATTATTTAATTAATATTTAAATATTGAAAAATGCAATACATTTTATCACCTTAGGCCTCAAATTGTATTGAATCTACCCTGTCATTAGTTAAGTTAAAACAAAATTTGTAACTTCTTGAATGAGTTGAATCCAAAATAATATTTAATATGTACAGCTTTCAAATAAGGAAACTCAAAAAGAAAGGAAAAAAGAAGAAGAAGAAAATAAAATAAGGTGGGTATTTTTAGTGGCTTCAAAAGTTTGATTTCTACCAATTTCTACTTTCAAGGTAGTTAAAGAATTACACTTACCAAATGTAACACGCAAAATTCTTTCAGTTTATCCAATTGTATTGGCTCACTTTATTTGAAATATCTATCAAAAAAAAAATTTATTTGCAATAAATATTCCTCAATGAACAGTGGGCAAACTTTAACAGTCCAAGAATTTCGATTTTTGAAGAAGTATCATGATCATCCAATAAGGAGGGTTTCCAATAAGAAGCGTTTCAATTTTTTCAAATTAACTATTTGAAGGTTTGTTGATTCTAAAACACAGCCCAACACCTCCCCAACTCCCCCCCCCCCCCCCAACCCCCCAACACACAATTTTCTTTTATTATTCCCAAACTAATAAATTGCACTTGAGACATGTAGGAGTAGCAGAATTCGAAACCCCTATTAAGTAATGCAAGGTTTTGGAAATTTCTCTTAGAAAGAAGTTCTAAGTTAGGGTAAATATGATCACGTGGAATAGTGTAATGTTAGAGATGTAAAGCTTTTACAATTTGTTCATGTGATAAATTGTAATTAGAATGGGCAAAACTTGGGTCAGTGCTTTAGTGCACTAGGTCCAAGTAAAGCGTGATTAAAGTATTGTCAATTTCACTAAGCCCACTATTAACACTAATTTATAATGCATTAATCATTAACGGTAGAAAGAGAATAAGGTTAAAAAATTCTAAATCTGCCATTAACATCATTAATAGTGTCAATTTTTGCATCATTAGATTTATTGCGGTTACATAAATCAATAATCTCTCTCCCTCTCTCTTGGATCATCTAGATCCAATGTCGGTATTTGAATAGAAGATCTACTATTGACTGGCACTTTTAGACCAATGTGGATGAGTGATTATAGGATATACATAATTCCAAATGTTATTATTCATAATGCTCTTGGTTAGGTTCGACAGGGACAAGTTATTTTTGACCTTTTAGAAGGTCGATTTATACTTTTATGGCTCTCATTGCTCTCATCCAATAGAGAAAAAAATTATGCTCTAGAATGATAGTTAGTCTCAATAATGGTACGAATAAAAGACTGTGTGCAACTGTAGTGTAAAGTAAGCCTAGTTTTATTTTTTTGCTGAATGATCGTGTTCATATTTAGAATGACAGCCATCCAATACGTGCACATTATTGTTGTGTTCTTTTACTTTATGGATCTTCTACGTGGGCCTATAAATTTCACTGTTGGACCCATTGACTAGCCTTTTAATGATTATGACAAAAAGTTGGGCTTTGAAGAATTGTATTAACGAGGAACAAAATTCACAATTTCACATCATCATATTTTGCCACCCCAACACAATTACAATAAGGTTTTATTGAGATTTGAGAATTTAAAATTAAAGAATTTAGAAAACAACTTCTAATATAAATTACTTCATATAAATTTAACAACCCATTATAAATTTGAGTTCTAAAGACCAAAATAAACACTTATAATGTTTTAGATTCTCAAAAAAAAAAAAAAAATCTTACTCTAATAATTTCAAAACTAGATGTTAATAAAACTTAAATCCTCCAATGGTCTCTCTACAAAGGAAAAAAGTAGGTAAGCAAAATGAAAAGTGAATTTAACTCTCCAAATTGGCTGATAATAAAATATGCCTCATTTGTGGGAAATGCTCAACTAGGTAGTATAGCTAGCTAATTATTCTACCCATGCAACCAACCTCTTAATTAGACTTAGCAAAATTTGACTTGAACTCATTATGATAAACACACTTCATTAGCAAAAATCTAGCCGTCAAGAGTTTTCCACAGTACAAAGGTGGTCAAGCCAAACCACAATAATTTCTTGCTTTTGATTTTCTATTTTCTCTCTTTCAATCATTCGACAATTTGATCACTAAATGTTTAGGAATGCAACAAAAATGTCTCTCAAATTCACAAGGGCACAACCATATATCTAGTTTATTTTGCTCTTTTTCCTCAATTTTCTGCATAAGATTGATTACATCTCTAGTCTTTTTTTTTTTTTTTTGGGTGAGAAATGTCTTGCTTCTTTTAATGCAGCTGAAAACGAACCATCAACCGTATGGCAGGAATGTCGTTTTCGAGTTTAAATATGCTACATAACAATTGAAAACTATTAGGTAAAAGCTCATCATGGACCACTTTGGTGGCGATAGGAATGTCTTTTTTGCATTTAAATCCAGAAATGTTTTAGTGAACCTGACTCAATTTTTCACATAGAAGTTCTCATGAACTAGTCGGTTCTAGTTAGTTTAACCGGTAAAATCTTTGATGGTTAAATAAGAGATTTGAAGTTTAATTCTCATCTATACCAAAAATCGATTAGTATCTTAGTCTGATGATAAAGAGCTATTATCAGAAGCAGACACCATAAGTTAAAACTTTCTATAAAATAAAAATTAAATTAAAAAAAAAAAAATTCCCATGGACCACACCTCTTCTTTGTCATAAATTTGGGAACATGACAATCCACAAACAATATTTTCATATTGATGTTTCTTTATATTGGTAGAACATATTGATGTTTCAAAAGTAGGCTTTTGCTGCAATTGTATTATTGCCTTTTCAACCTTCTTCTTCCTCGTCCTTTTTTTTTTTTGTTTTGGTAATGTGTGTCAAATGGTAGTGTTTAAAGAAACAACTCTGATCTTTGTCTTTAAATTTTTTAGGTAACAAACCGACTCTATTTGGAGTTGAAAGATATCTACGTGTGGGAGTTAAAAATTTGTCTAGATTTGAAGTTTGGTAGTTTAAAAAATAAAAAATTAAAAGAAATTAATTCATGTTTTTCTTTAGCATAAAATTCCAATTTTTAATAGCAATAATGGATTGATATAAATACCTTGCAGTATACCACTTAACCTAAAAATTTATTGTTAATGAATTTGGGTTCAACAATATTTTATTAACCATTTATTTTATTTATTTATTTATTGTTCTTTGATGAGGTAATTTATCACTTAACTAACAACCCCACCATCCACACATAAATATTCCATTAGTATTGGAGAATTCATTCTGAGCTATGTTATGAACTGGGTAAAGGATACGAAGATTATGTCAAAATTACACATAGTGTGAAGTGCTAACTTCTGCAAATTTTTTTCCTTCTTATTTTGTCGGTAAATTTGTTTTATAAGCGCGTATAAGATTATGTCATTTTGTTTTTTTTTGGCACGAATTGGTACATTAATTAAGCCCAGTAATATGGCTATCAATTGGTTCTTTGAGCTAAGCTAGTTAAGGTTGATCCATATACTCGTTTAGGCCCAAGGCAGACTGGCCTAAACTCAGACTAAAGACAACCCAACCACCAAATAAAGATATTTGAGACCATTAACCAAAAAAAAAAAATCTTGGAGAAAATTTCATTTAAAACCCTATAATTCAAGGTTTATTACAAATTAAACCATATAATTTAAAAAGTAAACATTGAAATTTCAAAAAGTAGCAGATTAAGAATACGTTTGGATACAACGTTTTGTATCAACGTTTGCGTCTAGCTGAAGAATGCGTCTATTGGTGGGTCCCGTGCACTGTTTATGGGACCCACAAACTTTTTTTTCAGCAAATTTTTCATTAAAAATGGGTCTAATAGCACTATTCACACATTTAAAAATTATTTTGTTACAGTGTTTTTAGTTTTCAATTTTCAGCAATAAATGGTATCCAAGCAGACCATAAATCTCAAATGCAATGTTGTTCCACTTAAATGGGTCAAGGTTTACTTTTTGACACCTTGAAATTTAATATGTTACTTTTAAAACTATATGGTTTAATTTGTCATTTCTTAAAATTTCAAGGTTTAATTTGTTACAATTTTTTTAAAACAATTTGATAGTTAAATGAGAGAGGAGAGATTTAAACCCTGGACATATCTATTGGAAACACCAGGAGGTGTCAGTTAAACTTCAAAGCTCTTGGAGTTACTTTTGAAATATAGAATTTAATTTGTTTTACCCCTAATTATAGGGTTTAAAATGAACTTTTCAAAGATATTTTATGCTTCTATTTAAGTATTTAATATTTATTTTCCAGTGGGATGACAATTTTTTTAAAACACAAAATAAATTGAAGGTCCCAATTTTTGTTCAATTGCATATAACTAGTTTTGTCTTAAATAAGGCATGTATGAAAAATCTACAAAAGTTCAATGACACAAAACGAAACTTTTTTCCCTAACATTTGAGGTGGTATGTTATAATTAGTATGCAATAAAAATAAAGTAGTTCTAGGGTCACAAATTATTCCACAACTTTTTTGCCAAAATTCTGATATGACAGATTGTAAGTGGTTAATTATTACTTACACATAACCTTTTTTTTTAAAAAAAAAAAAAAAAAAAAAAAAAAAAAAAAAAAAAAAATCACTAATCATACTCTGTCACATTATAATTGTGGTAAGGAGTTGTGAAAAAATTTATGGTCCTAGACTTTTCCATAAAAACAATCTCAACAATGGGTTTGAGGAAACTCTTTTGAAATCTTTGGACTTGTTAAAATACTAATACCTAAATAAATATGGAAGCCTATAGGCATTGACCATGCTCATGTGTACATTTTCTTGTGATGCGAGAGTAGTAATTTGGAGGGCATATAAACGCATTTTGAGTCTTTGACAACCTTTCTTGGGCTCCATCTTGCAAATAGGCTTAGAATGCAGGCAAACCCATAAGATGTACGCAGTGCATTTGCTAATTAATTACACAAAGAATCTAATTGACCTAATGAAAGGATTTTTCTCATTTATCTTTTATATTCGTTGGAAATCTTACAAATGGGGTTCGAGAATTTTGGAATAGGAAAATCCAGACTTGACCAAAGGAATTAGATTTCGAAGAGCTCCACCACCCAACCACTGCCATTAGCGTGGAAACTGACCGCAGCTCGCCGCATCAGCCTAGCTAGGAGCCTAGGACAAGTCGGTCAAGTTTCATAGATGCTTGAAGAGTTTTACACGTGACTATTAAGTAGGTCATGTAATTAAAAGTAAACGTTGATACTTATTTGAATTTTTTCATAGTAGGTTAGAGAAATTTTCCTCTTTAGTCCACACATGATTTGAAATAAAATTTTGGAAAATTACACTTTGCCTACCTATGATTTGTTTGAAAAACACTTTGCTTACGTGTGATTTAAAAATTTACACTTTACCTATCTGTGCTCTACTCTGTTTGTCTCTCATTACCCATCTCTATTAGAAATATGGGTAAATTTGTATTTTTACTACTCTTTTATATCTTTCTCCTCTTAAAACATAAAAAACTAAAAAAATCAAGAGAAAAAAAAAATCTAAAAATTAGGTTTAATAAAATTTAAGAACAATCATAATATTGTTCTTGTTAAAATTAAAAATACTTAGTTTTGAGTAATTTTTTCTAGTAATTGCTTCTATGGCCGCCACCACCAATCATAATATTGTTTTCTTTAATAGAATGAAATGTATTTCACTACTAGGTTGGATCGGCTATGAAGGATTAGGCTTTTTGTTTTCTTATTATTATTATTATTATTATTATTTTGGGTTTCATTTCTCCACAGAGGATTTACAAACATTCAAAATCAGATAACCAATTACTGCTTCCCTAAGCTTATATTTATAGGAAAACAAAACAGGGAGAAGGATTTCTAGTTTAAAATTAACATTAGTATTTGTTAGTTGAGATTATAGAAAACCCAAGCCTAAGTATAGATTTGGGCTTTGAAAAGTTAAAAAAATCCTCAAAACCTATCACTGGGGTTTTGATCGGAATGGTAATCACTTAAGAGGTAAAAAATTTCACATGATGATCTTGATGGAGTGGCTCAATCGAAGAGAGAGTGAAGGGTTGGCCTAATTTAAATCTCGATAGCTCTTGATCGATCGAGTTTTATGATTTTTCTATATAAAGGCGCCTTGCGATTTCTCACCCATTTCCTTTGATCTCTCTTGATAGTTTCTCTCTTCTCTCACTCTCAAACTCCTCAAACTCAAACCTCTCACATTCCTCACTTGATATACGGCCTAAATCAAGTGTTCTTCATCTAGTATGATACTTTCTCACTCATTAATCATGCATTTCATTCTTTTCTGACCTAAGTTTTGGTTCTTGAAGAAGTTTTTGGGGTTTTTCAAAATTGATGAGATTTTGTAAAAAATTTTGGGTTGGGTGTTGCTTCAATGAGTTTAAAACTTCATTCATTGCATCACATAAGCATTATAACAATGTTTCATGCATTTTAGATGTGTGTTTACTTTGTTGCTGTGTTGTGTGCTAGTAGGTTTGGATTGGGCTGAGCCCATGATGTATTTAAATTTGCATGTCACATGTTCATGCATTTTCATTCATATGTACCTTACTGTTTTTTATCTTTTGATAATAAATATGTTTGTTGCTTTTTTGATTCTCTCTCTCTCTCTCTCTCTTACGTTAGTTGCGTCATGGCACCTAAACATAAATCCGTTCTATCTCGGGACCCTCTTTATTTCGGGGCATCTTCTTCTTCTTCTCTTTCTGACTCCACTCCATCTCACGTACGGTTCCGTGATGAGAAGGACAAATTAGACTTCTTGGAGAACTTTTCATGACGAGGCATTCATTCGAAACGCCAAGTTGTTTTGTTAGATTTTTCTAACACTGACCTACCCATTGTCATCTACAGTAGGGGTTGGGAGTCATTGTGTGGCGTCCCGGTCACGTGCCTTTCCGTGATCATATGGGAGTTCTACTCCAATATGCACGAATTTGATTATTCTATACCCCAGTTTGTCACTTGCATTCAAGGTATATGCATGGTAGTTACTCCGGATATTGTATCCAAGGTACTACACGTTCCCAGGGTAGCACATCTTGACTACCCTGGCTATGATTATCTTAACACTGTGTCTAAAGACGAACTCGCGTCTCTCTTTTGTGAGACACCATCATCTTGGGGTGAGCGTTAAAACACTCCTTACTTGGCCTTTGCAAAAGATCCGAGAATCCTTAATATAGTAATGACATTTATTCTTCATCCATTGTCTCACTATAACACTATCACAAAGCCTCGTGCTCGATTTTTGTTATCCCTCATTGAGGATATCTCTATTAACTTTCCTTCTCACTTTATACTTTCCCTTAGAAATGTCTATAAGGATACGACAACCCGTGATAAGCTCATTTTTCATTCGGCTATCACGTGGCTCCTTCGCCATTTTTCTGTTTCCTATCTCGAGTCTCCCCTCTTCACGTTCATGTTTGCCATTGACGCCACTACCGTGAAGAGGAGTGTTGCACAGCTTTGCTCGAGGCGGACTCAGACTAAGACGACAAATCTTCTTGTTCCTACCGCTCCATCCACCTCTACTCCTTTGTCTTCTGCGGGTGGAGTGACACTTAAGGCCATCATGGCATAGCTTGTGCGCACGAATGCTCGCCTTGACACACTCAGTGATGAGTTTGTTAGGTGAACACCCGCGTTGGTCGTATTACACGACGACAGGCTGTTATGGGTGGTTTCACTATAGCCTCCTCTCCTTCTCCCGCATTATTCGATGACGATGACTCCGACGATGATGATGCTGATGAGGATGATGGTGCTAGCTCGCCTATTGATGATGAGATGCCTACTTGATGTACTTGCCATTTGTTACTCATGACAAAAAGGAGGAGTAGTTTTGAGATGAGAGTAGTCATACTTATAGGGGAATGGTTACTATATGAGATTTTGTGTTAAGGGGAGTGTGTATATGAGGGATGTAGTGAGGATTCTTATATCTTTTCTTTTCTTTTGATTTTAGATACATTATCTCTTGTACATTGGTCTTGTGACCACTTGACATATATTGTAATTATATTCGGTTTATATATATATTGGTGTATGTTATTCACGTATCTTTCCATGTATTGTTTTTTTTTCTTTCTTTATGTACATGTTTCTTATATGATGTATGCAATCTTATATTTCTGTTTCACACTAAAATGCCTTGATGAGTTTTTGTTTAAAAATGTTTCAGAAATACAGGTTGTCAAGTCTACTTACCATAACTCTCTTCTTGCAAAGTTTTTCAAGATTTTGTATTAGGATAGATTTTATTGTATTCAACAAGTGAATATGAGTTGAGTGATTTATGACTTTTCTCATATTTTCATTTGCTTGTTGTGGTTTTGTCACAGATTGCCAAAGAGAGAGATTTTTAGGACATATATGATTCAATGTTAGGAACATATGTCAATATTTTATGTAATTGACCAATCATTTGACAAAACGCATTTTACTTGTATTTGGGTAGATCTAGGATAAGTTTAATACTTCAAGAAACAAGGTTTCAAGTTCAAGTTTTAAATCCATGCAAGTCTGTCCAAGAATCAAGTGAGAAAGTGCTAGATTTTAAATCTCGACAGCTAGCATCTATCGAGGTTTAAAAACTGTTTCAGCTCGTGGTTCGACAGCTCGATATATGGCTATTTATCGAGATTTATGAAAAACAGATTTTCAGTTTTATTTTGACTTCAATCCGTTAGCATGTGTCTAGGATTTCGTTTCTCACAACCCTAAACATATATAATGATTATTTTGAGGGCCGTCAAAGGTTGCACAGTTGCACAAGTGTGGAACAAAATTTGGTTCATGAAAATTATGATCGGAAACAGAATTTGCCCTAGTTCATCTTTCTCTTGAAGAAGCTGTTGTGTTTGTACACTGTAGGATTTTGTGACCAAGGAATTTCGTAATCTTCATCGTGTGATGAACTAAAGAACTTTGCTGCCAACATCCTTCTCAAGTTGGTGATTAAGTCACGTATTGGGATCTGCGCAATTAGTTAGTCACGTACTGGGAGCTATGCATTGAAAATGAGAAATGAGAGATTGTCACTATAGAACAAGTCTAATTGGGTATTGGGTAAGGGTTCAACTGTAGGTTGGTATAAGATATTGGGATTTCTTTACTTGTAACCACTTGTTTTGATAATAGTGGATTCTCAGGAATGGAGACCTTAAAATCATCCAGTGGGGTTTTGGCCGTGTTGGTTTTCCCCATTCGTAAACAAATCACCGTGTCAACTTAATTTCTGCTGCATACTTAGTTAATTGGTGATTTGTTTGTGTTGCCATGTACATTACATGTTAATTTGATTAATTAATAAACTTGGCTAATTAATTAATTAATATATCACAAGGGGTCAATACGTTTTTGGCCTATCAAACCTAATTGATAATTGGTTGTTAAGCCATTTGGGGTTTAAAATTTAAATTGCAAATTCCAATGGTTGTTGTTTTTAAGTTACTCACACAATCAATGAATTTTGAAACTAAGCTACTCATTTCTGAGGGGAATAAATAGCATTTAAGTTATAGTTAATTGGTGATGGAAAAACATTTTTAAAGATTTAAGAAACAACGAGAAAAATTAACAAGATTAAAAAAAAAATTGAAACTAACCTACCCATTTCTAAGGGAAATAAATAGCATTTAAGTTAGAGTTAATCGATGAAGAAAAAACATATTTAAATATTTAAGAAACAAGAAGAAATTTTAACGAGAGAAAAATAGTGCTCGCAAAGTATTGACTAAAAGGTCCACTAATTTTGATTATTTTGCTTGTTGTGCTAATTTGAAGTGGTCATATTTCTTTCATTTCAAATCTAAATCAAGTCAAATTTTTGTCCCTTTTTGTGCCTCAAATGTTTATTTTTCTAAAAAATTATAAATTTTACTAAGAGATTTGTTGTGGTCTAAAATATATGTGCAAAAGATCACAAGTCATCATCACTAAGCATATCATAACCTCATCATCTTTGAGTGACTTTTGACCTAAACTCAACCCTAGCAAAATTATATTTTGGGTAAATTACAAAGTTGGTCCTTATCTTTTACATCATATTTCAATTTGGTCCCTAATCTTTTAATTTGGTCAATTTAGTCCCTAACCTTTTCAGTGCCGTGTTAATTTAGTCCTTGTCGTTATCTTTTGGATGGAAAAAGCTAATGTGTCAAACAGAACAAAAAAAATTATTTTTCATGCCACATTAGTTGCCAACTATACTGCCACATTAGATTAAAAATCAACCACATCAATAGCCATGTGTCCTTATTTATTTATTTAAAAACAAAAACAAAATACTGGCTTTTCTCCCCCAAATCTGAAACCTCTCCCTCCCAATCTCTTTGGCCAATGCACCTTCATCCTCTCCTAACCCTTGGCTTCCTTGCCCCCTATTCTTAATAAAACAATGTCCTATTCTTAATAATAAAACCATAGTGAGAGTACTAATAGTAATGAAGCCAAAAAAAAAAAACCAAAATCACAAAAATAGAATATGGATCTGCGTCATATGAAGGTTCTAACCCAAATCTGCAATGGAAATAAAAAGATACAAACTTTTTCTTAAAAAAAGAAAAAAGGAAAAAAGAAAAGGAAAGAAAAGATCCAATTTTAGTTGGCATTGAGAGAGTATAGTTTGCCAGCACACCCATTGTGTGATCTTCTGGCTAGTTTTTCCTCTTCAATTGTAGCCCTAAATAGTTACCCTGATTGTAATTTGTAAAAATTTGTCATATCCACCTCCAATCCTTTATCACAAGCACATGCAGCAACTACTTAATTGTCTAAGCCAACTGTCCAGATTCATGGAGCAGGACCCCAATCTTCGTCAAACAAGCAAGGCTATTAAAACTTACAACCATTGATATTCATGGCACAAGATTCCCAAGTGATACCAATTAGACTTTTTTTTTTTTTTTTTGAGAAGCAATTAGATAGATGCTATTATTCAAACCTCTGATTTCTTTTTATTTATATAAATTAAGGACACGTGGCTGTTGATGTGGCAGCTCAATTGGCAAAAATAATAATATTTTAATATCACCATTAGCCACATCAGTATTTTTCATCCATTATCTAACAATAGGGACTATTTTGACACAATAGCAAAAGTTTAGGGACTAAACTGACACATTTGAAATGTTAGAGACTAAATTGACATCTAGTGTAAAGGATAGAGACCAAATATATAATTTACCCTTATTTTTTTATTGATAAATAGTGGCAGAGGGGGGAAGGTGGGGTTCAAAATTTTATTAACACCAACAAAATTTGATTAACAACACTTTGTTTTGACACATGAATTTAGCCAGCAATCTATAACTTTGACAAAAAAGATTTCAAGATAAGTATAAAAAAATGTCTAGAAAGATTTATTAGTATTAGAATTCATGTTGATATAGAGAGTGAGTAAGAGAAAAGATAGAAAGAGATAATGGATGAAGTAAAAATTTAATGTGGTTCAACCTAACAGTGCTACATTCATAGCAAATAGTGTATGTTAATATTTATCTGAGTTATTGCCTAGTAAGTCAAATGAAATTTTCTCCAAATTGGTTTGGAAGAAAATCTGTCCGTACAAAATTTCCAAATTACTAATTTGTTTTGTGTTTAAAGTTTGACATATTAATACAAGGATTACATTTTAATAAAAAAAAAATGTAGTAATCTGATAAAATTAATAGATTCTTCCTTGTATTGACTCTAAAAAGAAAAGATTCTTCCTTATATCGAAGAGTAAGGATAATGGGCTACAAAACAAGGAAGTCAATACCGTACTAGAGGTTGTACTGGTTTGGTCAGTGGTACGATATATTTCGGATACCGATTCTATAGTGAAGCTAAATAATTATATAGCTATTTTAGTTTTACCAAAATACAAAAATGCATATTACAATAGTGGAGGCATAGCTAAATTTTTTAAAACAATTTGTTTAAAAAATTATAGGGATAATTACAGTAAACCCACCTGAGGTTTGACTCGTTTTCACTTTGCCTATCCGTGGTTCAAAACTTATCACTTTGCCCATCTGAACTTCAATCCGTTACTCCCCTGTTACCCACCTCACCCTCAGACGTTAGACAAACACGTTTTTATTCCAAATTAGAACATAAAACAGATCAAACAACACGAACTCACTCTCTTTCCCTCGTGAGCCCTAGGAAAGCAAAAATCCCTGTAACTGAGCTGGTCTTGATCGTGCTTTCGTGGGTGAGGTTTTGACTTTGGGTTGTCTTGAGGCATTGAATATTCGAAGATAGATCATCACCAGGTACGACATTTCTGCTTTATGGTTCTGAATTGGGATTTCAAGTTTTTAATGGTAGCTTTGATTCACAAGAAGTTGGTAATCGATGTCTTCTTCGAGTGGAAATTACTCAGGTTCAAGTGGGCATATGTGTACATATGAGACTTGTGTGTTGAGAACAAGTCTGACAGTGGATAATTTTGGGAAAAGGTTTTTGGGTTGTAGCCGATATAAGGTAAGTATACTTTTTACTTAATCTATTTGATTCACGTGAGATTGGAATGTCATGTGTTCAACTCAATTTATGAACAGGTTGGTCCCAAGTGCCCTTTCTTTAGATGGATTGATAATCCCCCTTGTATGCGTGGGAATGAAGCTGCCCATTTAGTGCAATAAAAGCTGCAACTTGCACATGAAAGGGAAAGAGAAGTTACCCAGGCAGCAGCAGAAGCTATCCAGGTAGCAGCAGAAGCTACCCAAATGGCAGAAATTGCCCAAGACAGGGCAGTAAAAGCCACTGAGAGGGAGAGAAAGTTTTGAGCTTCCTCTGTTCAAGCTATGGAGATAGCAGTGAGAGCTTTAGAGCAAGAGAGAAAGTGCAGAATTGCACTAATTGTGTCATAGTGTTTTTTTATTTTGGTTATGTTGTTTTCATGTTTTGGCTCAAGTGAGAATGTTGGAATGATGAGATTGAGTCTGCCTAATGGGTTGTAATATAAGCTGGTCCTCAATTGTATTGTAATAGAAGTATGAAAGAATTTTTTGAGAATGAGAACTATGTAAGGTGGTAGATGCTGTTGGCTTGAAGCCACTTAATAATATAAGCCTTTTTAAGATAAAGTGTTATTTCTGTTAGATGTTGTTGGTATTTTTGTCTAAAGTGAATTGGCTACTTGTAAGTTGTGAGCTGTTGGTGTTGGTGTTGGTGTTTTGTTTTATGTTGTTAGCTGTGTTGATTTATGCATAAAGTGCATTGCGTGAAGATAATTATGTCGAAAGTTGTTTTAAAGTACATGACAATTTGTCAACTTGCAAGAAAAGACAACAAATGCACACATACACCTGCTATTCAACACATACACCTTGCACACATAAACAAACTCATATAATAATAACTCAAATAAAAAACTGCAATAATTAGAATAATAATTATGAACACCTATCATTAAGTTGAAAATTGTATACATATTTTAAGGTGTTATTGGCTTAGTCTTTCATCAACCATCAGTAATATAAGGCATTTGGTACAACAACCAAAATAGTTGCAGCTGCCCAATGTTTACAAAACTTACAAAAATACAAAAAGTATTTAAACAGCTATATAAAAAAGTGTTGCCATTGTCTGCCCTACCATTGTCTACAAACTACATAAAACCCTAACATTACATAACCCTAACACATTATACACAACAACAAAAGTGGCTTGACTTAGTCTTCATTTACTGCCCCTACCTCTCCCACCACAGCTGGCTTTTCCACCTCTTGTTCTACATTTTTGAGCCCTAGCTACATCACCTCTTCCTCTTAAAGCAGCTTCTCCTCTGGAAGCAGGTGGTCTTGTAGGCTACAAAGTACAAGAATTTACGTGTTAGCTACTAGTATCATAGTTGCAATAAATAAAACATCAAACCTACAAGTACAGTACCTGTGATGATGGTGCTCTACTGTCCCATATTTCTGCAGGGGTGTGTGGTGCTGGCTGGCTTGAAGAGAACCAAAGAGCTCCTCTAACTGTGTACCTGAAGTCTGAAGAGTACCACTGACTTGGGTTCTGTGACCATGGAGCTAGTGGCCCTAACCATGGAGCTTGTGGCTGTGGAGCTGGAGCTTGTGACTGTGACCCTACTACCTGGTTGGATGAGGATGAGGCCATAGTGTAAGGCTGATGTGTTGGTGGAGGCTGAGCTGAGGATTGGTTCTATGATGAAGATGGGGCCTGGGATCCTTGTCTGTGTGTGGAAGGCCTTCCACTTCCCTGCAACCAAATATGAGCATGTTTTTACAGTGTCAGTTATTGGCATTTTGTATTTGAATAAAAAAAAATTGTAAAAACTTACAGATTTTCCTTTCTGCAATCTTTGCCTCCTCTCCCATGCTGTCTCACCAGTGACATTGGCCTTGCATTCCCTGGCATTGTACCCTTCTTGGTGACACTTTCCACATCTCAGTGGCCTGTTTACTCTAGACACCTTATAAGGGTTCGGCTCATCAGCATCTCTCTTCCTCTTCATGGTTAGCCTGCCTGGTGGCTTATAGACAATAGGTGCAACAGGCTTGGGTTGGCCACTTGACATCCACTCAGACTGGCCAGGCATGGGAGGTATAGGTGTCTTGTATGTCTCCACATAAGCATCCTTGTAGTAGCATGGATGGGTGTAGTCTTCTGGTTTCTAACGATTCACAAAAATGGCTGCAACTCCATGCTTGTAGGGGATTCCTATCAAGTCCCATACTCTACAACTGCATGTCCTATTTACCAAGTCCACCACATGTCTTTCCCTCTCATTGTCAATCTTATACACAAACCTCCTAGAAGGCATTGCATAGAAACCCTTAGACTCTAATTTTAACTGCTCCAACTTTTTTTGTATGCTTGGACCCAACTTGCCACCATACTTTTTTATGCTAGTCTTCTTTATATACAACCTGCTTTATATACAACCTGCTCATAAGCCTAACTCTGATCCACTCTAGCATTGATAAGATGGGCTTGTCTTTAGCCTTCACAATTATAGAGTTAAAACTCTCACTCAGATTGTTTACCATATAATCTGTCAAAACTTTTGAAGAAAAGTGGGATTTGGTTCACTATGCAGGCTCTATATCAGCCAGGTACTTCCAAGCTTCTTCATCCAAACTTTTAAGATGGTCCATCCCCCTCTCAAATTCCCTGGCTGATGTTGTGCCAGCATACCTCCACAGAACACTCTTCAACTCCATGCCCTTGTGGTTAACCTTGAAGTAGTTGTATATGCTTCACACAATACCTGTGCTCCACAGTTGAGAATAGAGTCTTCATTGCAGGTAAAAGGCCCTGCAATCAAATAAGCATGCAAGCAAGTAAGCTAATGTCATCAGATTGTAAGCATGTAAAAAGCAAGTAAGCATGTAAAAGGCCCTACAATCAAGTAAGTTAATGTAAATAGCTAAGGTAAGTAATACCTTCTGCCTGTCACTGATGAATACCAGATTGAGCTCTTCTGGCCTGCCAATGTCATCTGCAAACTGCTCTAAAATCCACATCCAGCTATCCTTTATCTCTTGCTCAACCACAGCCATTGCCACTGGGAATATATTGTCATTTCCATCCTTGGCAATAGCAGATAATAATTGCCCACCAAACCTACCCTTTAAGTGGCATCCATCCAACCCAACAAAGGGTCTACAACCACCTAGAAAGCTAACCTTTTGAGCATTGTACCTAATGTACATCCTTTTAAAATTGGGCTTTGCATTCTCATTTTCCATCTCTGTTTGCAGAATCACCCTGCTTCCTACATCTGTCCTTAATATCATTTCTGCATAATCTCTAAGTAGGCCATACTGAGACTCTTCATTCCCAGTAATCAGCCCCCTAGCTGCCGTCCTTGCTCTATACACCTGACTAAGACTTAAATCAACAGAAATCTTCTGCATCACATGGTGCTTAACACCTGAGACCTCCCAATTAGGATTCTTACCCAAAATCCTCCAAATACCTTTTTGCCACATAGGTTGATGTAACTTGCCTATTTTTAAATGTTAGGGGCCAGGTACACTCAGGATAAAATGTCTTGATCTCAAATGTGCATTCTCCACTCACCATTGAGGCATAACACCTCCATCCACAATTGTTCTTTCAATGTACAGAAATCTTCTTCTTCTCATTCAACTTCCACTTGACATCAATGTGACGTTGAATCACATACTCCCTCAAAGCCTTCCTAAACACCTAGGAGTTTGGGAACCTCATCCCTTTTGCCAACCTAACATTTTCCATATCAGTCCTCTCATTGAACTCCAAATTGTCACCCTGCTCATCATCAGAACTATCCACATTTGCAATATCATCCTCTAAAGCTGGTTCAGCCCACTCTTCATCTAAATCTATGTTTGCAGGAGGAACATTGCTTGGGCCAGGTGCATTTGTGTTTGGCTGAAGTGTATTAGTGTTTGGATGAGGTGTATCAGTGTTTGGATGATGAGGTGTATCAGTATTTGGATGATGAGATGTATCATTGTTTGGATGAGGTGTATCAGTGTTTGGATGAGGTGGAGAAGACTCACCAAAAATGTCATCAGCAAAGTCTTCTCCTTCCAGACCTTTATTCAACCAATCAAACTCCTCCTCCAGACTATCACCCCTTGTAGTAGCTCCTGCACCAGCCCCTACGCCCCCTGCATCCCTTGCACCAGCTCCTACACCAACCCCTGCACCATCAGGAACTTCAACTGCAAGGGGAGTATTACCATTCTCCACATACAGTATGATGGTGTCTCTTGACCCTCCCTCATTAGACTTGCACAGGGGTACCACATCTTGATTATCTTGTATGAGCCTCAAGTCTTGCTCCAAGTTGCCCCCAGGACCTAAATAATGAACCCTACACAGTTCATCAATCCCCAATTCCTCATATATACCTTTTAGTTCAAAATTACTAAGCAAATCAGGATCCCTATACACTATTTCAACTTTTCCCTCCAAAGTATTCTAAACTAGGGTTCCACAGAAAAGCTCCCCCATAATGTACCTCCAATTTCACTTCCTCATCCATCCGCAATAACAAATTACCATTTGACATGTATACAATTAACAATTAAAGAATTGTAAACAACAAAAGAGTAAACAGTTGCATGTTTCTGTTTTGCTTTTAGGATGCAACACACACAGAGGGACCACATTTTCTGCTTTGTTTTTGATTCTGTTTTACTAAACACATGCAAACACTGAGAATTTAAAGCAAATAGAAATTTAGGTCCACTGTGAGACACAATGACCACGACAGACAGACAAAATGCCCACAAACAAACACAAATTCAAAGAACAGGTGGTCACATTTTTCATAAGCATCAACAGACACAACCAATATTCTCATTCCATTACATGTAACATTGACCATTGATTGAATACTAAAAATACAATAAACAACCACGAGCCCAAAGTAAAAACCCAAACAGTGACTGATTTCTTACAAGGATTTTAGTCCCTCGAACAACTCGTTGCTCATCTGGGTTGCAACACAATGTCAATATCAGATACAGAAATGAATTTTCGCTTTCCTAGGGCTCGCGAGGGAAAAAGAATGAGTTCATGTTGTTTGATCCGTTTTATGTTCTAATTTGGAATAAAAACGTGTTTGTCTAATGTCTGAGGGTGAGGTGGGCAACGGGGGAGTAACGGATTGAAGTTCAGGTGGGCAAAGTGATAAGTTTTGAACCACGGGTAGACAAAGTGAAAACGGGCCAAACCTTAGGTGGGTTTACTGTAATTATCCCAAAATTATAATAAGTTACTAAAACAAATATTAATATTTTTTTAATTCGGACCTAGCCACCCTGACCCAGTCAACTACTGGAAGTCCTAACTCATTAGGATTTTTTTTTCATTCTTTTTTTCACCTCCACACGTTTTACTTTGAAGTCTTGTCACTTGCTTCTTGACTGACTACTTTTCTATTTTCAAGTAAGTGTACCAAAACTAAAAAGAGAGACAAACACATGTTGAGAAATAAATGAAGAGGATGAAGGGGCTATAGAAACAGAGGCCAACGAAACAAAGGAAAAGAAGAAATGAATGAAGAAGATGAAGGGGCTGTAGAAACAAAGGCCGGCGAAACAAAGGAAAAGAAGAAGAATTGCGTAGCAGAGAAAAATACGAAGAAGAGGAGGAAAAACCGAGGAGGTGGATCTTGAAATTTGGTGGGTTTTCTGAGATTTTTTGTTTCGTCCGGTATCTATTTTTCGGCCGAAATCCGGTATTTATCCTGGTATGTCTAAAACGGCTTTGGTACAGTCGGTATTTAAATCAAAACGAAACAAGAGCATTTCTGTACCGGCCTAAGCACCAGTACGGCAAATTCCGGCGGCACCGATCGGTATGGTATGAAATTAACTTCCTTGCTACAAAATATAAACAGTAGTGTACTAGAGCATTTTAGGGGTGTTTGGTACATGTGTTTAAAAACATGTGTTTTGTTGTTTAAAAACATATGTGGAAATATATATAGATAAAAAAGTGTGTAAAAATACGTATAATATTGTTTAAAAATTAAAAACATGTATTTAAACAAATCTATCAAACTGCTCCTTAACGGTTAAGTTTCGTACATAATAAAGTAATTGAGAAAGCAAAATAAATTTTTTTTTTTTTTTTTGAGAAGCCAGAAAGCAAAATAATTGAACGTACGTAGAAAATAAAAAGATAGGAGCCTACATAAACCTAACGTAATTTAAGGAGCTGAACCAGCTGCCTTTTCGAATAAATATCGGAGGTCCCCTGCCATTAACGTTCCTTTACTCTCGGGGTTCTATACTTAAATTTCATTCATGAAGAAACTATTTGGAATTTAAATTGAAAATTCCTGCTGCTGCTGTTGTTGTTGTTGTTGTTGTTATAATAATAATAATAATAATTATTATTATTACTGTGGTTGTTGTTTTAGTTGTTTAAGTTACTCACACAACCAATAAAATTTGAAATTAACCTACCCATTTTGATTTTTGAGAGAAGGAAATAGCATTAAATTTTGAAACTAACCTACCCATTTGAGTGAAGGAAATATCATTTAAGTTGGAGTTTTTTTTTTTGAGACAACCATTTAAGTTGGAGTTAATTAGTTAAAGAAAAACATATTTAAAGATTACCACCAAAAAAAAAAAAAACAGCAAGAGAAAAATACTTTAAAAGGTCGATTAATTGGGTGTCTTGTACTAGACTACTAGTTAAGACTTGAGATCCATAAGTGTGTTTAGGACTCTGTTAATACAATTTTGCTTAGTGAGTTTCTAGCCAACTTTCAAGGATAGTATAGTTATGCCAATTTTTAGTTGTCCTATTTTCACTCATTTCAAATTTAACTTGGGTCAAATTTGTGTCTGTTTTAATACCTTAGTGTTTTTCACCCACCAAAATTTGAAAAATAAGTCATAGTCGCAGATTTCGTGGGCTGTAAAAGACTCGAAGAAGAAGAAAAAAAGTTAAAATTTTTTTTTAAAAATAAGTGTTTTTACTTGGCAAAATTTGTTTTAAAGCACGAAGATCACCTTTGTTTTTGGGGGTAGGAGCCTGACACGACCAGCAAGTAATTACTAACATGGAGGGACCCAATAAATACGGAATAGGATTTAAGGTTTTTGTTTTTTTTTAAGGACCGAAGCATCGCTTTCAGAGGAAGTATGGTGTATACTTCCTCCCATTCACAGTTGTGTGGGACTTACAGTTGGTGAGTTTCATCAGTTGTGAGTATGAGAAAATATATATCAATAATCAGGTGTATTTTTTCCTGCTGTTGAGCGAGAAATTAAGGATTGATAATTGAGATAAGAGAGATTGGACGATAATATAATAGTTATCCAAAGTAAAATTAAAGGTGAAAAAAAAAAAATTTAATCTCAACTCTTAAATTAAAAAAAAAAGTTAAAAAGTTAAAATTAAAAAAATAAAAATGATAAAAATGTTTGTATATAAAGAGGAATGAAATGCAAAGTGCGATCCAAAGCCAGAAATTAATTATGCTGTTTCAATTGGTGCCAAGTGGTGGATTTGGATAAATGTTTTTAACAAGAAATTTGACAATTTTTTTGATATAGGTTGAATTGAAATTTTTTATTAGTTCTTACTTGAAATTACTACTTATATCACTTTTTTTATCTCCTACTAATAATCTGTCGCATTAATAAGTTTCAAATTTGCTGAGTTTACAGACTTTCTCTAATTAGATCTGATGCTATTGCATTGCACCATGCAATATTACCACCCATGTAAAGGTAAAAGTAGATAAAAAAATAATTTTTTGGGGGGCAAAAATAGCATTTTGATCCCTACATTTTAAAGTTAGTGTTAATTTGTTCCTTCCATTTTGTAACAATCAATTTGATCCATATTATTTTCAATTTGCAGTCAATTTAGTCATTACACTTTACAACACCATGTGCAAATGTTCTACTGTTAATGGCTTAATGTGGTGAAAAAATAATTTTTTTTTCGATAATCGTTAAAGAATAACATTGATTTCCTTTCCTTATTTATTTGGTAAAAAGGTAGATACATAGTTAACTTTGTTGTAGTACATCCAATATTAATTACTTGCCCTTCTAAGAAGGCCGTAACTTCCTTGAGCACCGGCTTATTTTCTCTTTAATTTACCTGAAAAACTATGGAGCTTCAAAAAGTAGTGCACATAAGTTTTTGATATGATAAATAGGCCTTTTTGGGGCATTTACTAATGGATCATTTTAGAAAAATTTTAATATTATTTTCATGAAAAATATAAAAAATTATTAAAAAAATCAATTTTTTTTTTGTTTTTGTTTTTTTCCATCAAAAAATTTCTAAAAAAAAATTTCATAAACCAATACTGGCATCTATTAACTTTTTCCAATGATTTTTCATGCCCTACCTCCAACAAATTTAGTTCGCTGAACTAACTAAAATTTTCATCGATGTCTGAGTCTGATAGTTGCCTTCGACTATAATGTTTCACACTCCTACTTCTCTAGCAAACTAAATGCCTGTTTTTATTGCTAGTTCGCTTGCTCATTGATTCCTATGAAAAAGCAACACTAGGTGATTGAATGGGCAATTATGTCAAACTGACAGTTCAGAAACATTTAATATTGTCCAGTGTTGAACACTTCAAATTACATATATTTTAGCAAAAATGACGTTGAATAAATGTGCTGTTCGTAGCAGAAATACCTGAAAATGGTCCATGTGTGTTCTTCTAACTCAACCTTATGTTATATGAAAAGGATAAATGTTACCTTTACAATTATAACTAGTAAGTTCTTACATGCTATTATTGGTGGGCTAAAATTTAATTTTACAATGAACCCCTATTTAAAACCAATAATAATTTGTTATATAGAATTTGTTATAACAGTACTTCATACGAAGTGAGTAGATTATACAAAATGGGTATATGATACTATAATATGAATTCAAAAGCAACATGACCGGATGGGTATATGATACTATAATATGAATTCAAAAGCAACATGACCGGACAGAGGTACGTATGTAGTTTTTTTTTTTTTTTTTTTACAAGATAGAATTTTACTCTAACCTAATCTAAGTGTATATGTGTGTGAAACTCCCTCCTGAAAACTTGAACCCCAGCTCTTATTCCCACACCCTACAAGTATTTATACTTGTAGAGTGTCTACCGCACCAAGGATGTGTGGTGGTAGGTACGTACGTAGTTGATAATTCATAAATTTGCTTTAATTGGAGTAGTTGCCCTGCTATATTTATGATACTATGAAAATTATTGAATACTCCGAAAGTACTATAAATATGTATTCCCTCCTCTCACATGAATTGTGGGTCCCACTATAAATATAATTAATAGGACCCACAGTTATATGAAAGGGAGGAGTATGCATTTATGGTACTCTGAGAGTACCCAATAATTACTCGCAGAGAACTAGGTGCTTATTGGCTTGCGATCGTTTTTGAAAGTTCGTCACTTCAATGAGCATGGATTCTATTTTAATTTTAAGAAAAATACAAAAAGAAAGAAAAAACAAAATGTTATGTCTACTACGTGTTTCCAACATATTTTTAATGAAAATTTGTTACTAGTAAGTAAAAAAATAATTTCAGTAATAGGCTCAAATTAGAACTAATAACAATTTACTATTAAGGATTTATTGTAAAAATGCTATGGACATAAAAAGTAATTAAAAAAAGAAAAAAAAAAGAAAAAGAAAAAGAAGAAGCTATTAAGATGTTCCTTTGGATTAAGATGTATGGGATATTGTCATTATGCCATGTAAGGTTGAATTTATTCAATCATGTATTGACTTTATCTCGTACCAAATTTGTTTGTAATTTCAGCAATTAGATACCTTGTATTTATGTGGGAATTATATAATGATTATATGTGAGAGAGTGGAAAGAAACACACAAGATGTGTGCATTCAAAGGAGCCTCCGATTAGATCTCGCGACTGACTCATGACTGACAAGTCGCCAAAGCGACACACGTGTAAAGCATGCAGGGAACTGACAGGTCACGACAGCAGGAGTACTACAGGACAAAAAATACAGTCTGGCCTGCAAGTTATCTCACGACTCAAACTCGTGACTAGTTCCAGTCGTAAGGCCAAGTTGCCAGAATGCCCTGTTTGGATGAAAACTATCTTTCACATTCCTTATGTACCCTACTATATATACCCTTATACCCACGAAATGTAAAGAGCTTCCAGAGAGAATTTTTGAGAGAGAAACTCTAGAGAAAATCAAGATTGACTCATCCATAGTCTTAGACATTTTGATTCTTCAAATTCCTTAACTCTCACCCTTTCCATTGACATATCCTTGAGAGGTACATTTGTCAAATCCTTATCTCACCCATATCAATGATGAGGCATTTTGGTGCTTGGGAAGCAGTTCGGAGATGACCAATTCACTTGGTTGATGCAATGGGCTTATTGTGGGATCTGGAAAGCTAAAGAAGACATGGTTAGGCTTAACCTTGTTGGGGCAAGAAGCTTGGAAGGCTTACGTGCATTGGATAGATTAGGCTTGGAGGGTCTATTGCTATTCGTGTATCCCAACTTTATTCTTTAGTGAATCATTTGATTACTTGGAGGGCAGCGGAGAGGTTTTTCGCCGAGATCTTCGGTTTCCTCTTTGATAACATGTGCCGGTGTTGTCCTTGTGTTTGCATCACTCTTACCCTTACTCTCTACTTTTAATTGTTGCTATGTTGTGATTATTTACAGTGTAGAGGTGTTTGTTTGTTTTGGTTTTTGCTTGTACACTTTATTCCACACATCTATTGTTTAGGTATAAGTTTGTATTGGTTTAATTTGAAATTGGGGGTCTAAACATTCATTAGTATTTTTACACACTAATTGATTTTCCATGCCATATGATGCATCATAAAGTAGTTGTTATTAGATTAAAGTAGTTCTTAGAGGCATGAATTTAGCTTTGATATACAAGTTGTATTATTTTACCACATTATTTGTACTATACATCTAGATTCATATATACTACAATATAGGGTTAGTACATAATTAGCCTAAGGCTGATCACTCTCTCTGAAGTCATCAAGATAGACTGGCGCATGTACAACTTTGACGATGTGTGGGGCGTGTGTGAGTACTGTTCACGCGTTTCTGCTTTAGGGGACAAGTGCACTATTCACACACCGTTGAGCACTGTTTATGCACTGTTGAGTACTGTTCACACACTGTTCATGGGACCCACAACCACTTTATTCAGAAAAAAATATTAAAAATGAGTCTCACGGAACTATTCACACATTTAAAAATTATTTTGCTACAGTATTTTCAGTTTTCAGTTTTCAGCAAAATAAGCTGTATCCAAATAAACCCTGAGAATCATAATTTATATCTCCACTCCTCAATTATTGTAACAATTAAATTATATTTAAAAAAAAAAAAAAAAGAAAGAAAAGAAATATTCATACTAGACCAATTAGCAAATAAACATATTGTAGATTATTACACTTTCAACAAGGCATGATTTGAGTAGTCTTTAAGGGCCTGTTTGGATACAGCTTATTTTGCTAAAAACTAAAAATTGAAAATACTGTAGTAAAATAATGGCAGAAATACCATTTTCGTCCCTACATTTTTACACGATTTCCACTTTGGTCCCTAAATTTTTTTTTCACCGATTTTAGTCCCTGACGTTACATCTGAGACGGAATTCGCTGAGCTGGCAAACGGCACAAGTGAAGAACATTAAAATATTATCCACTTAACGCACGTGGCTTTCCCGCCCTGCCAGTTAGTCATGTGCTGGCAAACCCCAAACAACTAAAACTAAAAACTAACAAAAACACCGTAGGCCTAAGAAACTAACCAAATACTAAATACTAAATACTAAATACTTTACCCTAACCTCGGTGAAATCACCATAGACGACACAAAAAACCCCTGTCAGCAAGCACAAAAAACCCCAAATCATCAAGCACGATCCCTAGCTTCAGAGTGATTGTAGCAGCTTCGTGTTGTATGTGAAGGTTTTATCTTCAGATGGCATGCATCTAGACCAATGATTGGCCTGCACCCTGCTAAGAAGCCCTTTTTGCAACCCTCCAGGCAAATGTAGATTCTTTCAAAATATGGCAGCCCAATTGCCAAGTCATGCTCAGCTGCCAAATCACCATCATTATAAGTATGCACCTTCATCAAAACGGTGCTCCCAAGACTGCATCTTCTCAACTCATCACAGTACTCCCACAGTTGGTTGAACTGTGCAGTGTGGGCCCCATCAACGGCTTCTTGAGCTTTCTCTCTAGCCCTACTTGCCTTGCCTGCACTTATGTCAACCACATACTTCTCATGCACAGCATTCTGAATATCCTTGAGCCTTATGTCAGGCTGTCTCCTAACCCTCTTCATTAACTTCTTCCCAATGTATGATGCTGTGCACCTTGGATTTCTGTAACTTCTGGTACATGTGTGAGTCATGTTCAGTGTTTTCAATCTATAACTCTTCTCCCTTGGCACCTTTGCAAGGTAGGCAACAAACTTGCACCCTGGCTGGCATTGGGCTCTCACTCTCACCAAGTCATTTTTCACAAATTTTATACCCCACCCACCATGGACTGCATAATCAGTTATAGCATCTTTAAATTGTTTAGGTGAGAGGAACAACATATCCTTCTCAAACCTAAGGTTCTCAGCTTTGGCTACCGGCCTAAAGATTGGGTATCTGCTCCTCCTAATAGAATTGTCAACCTCAGCAGTAGGGGTTTCACCATCACTACTTGAAACTTCACAATGTTCACTACTTGATGAACTCTAATCAAGACTAAGTAGCTCCTCACTGTCATAGTCAGAATTCATGACACCACCACCCATTTGTCCTGGTTGGCTGTCATCATCTTCAGCTTGATTGTCCCAACTATCAGTACTATCTTCACCAATGTCTATTGGTTGCATGTGTGGCTCTTCTTCTAAGTCACTCCCCTCAGCCTCACTTATCTCCTTAACTTGGTCATCAACAACTGGTGCTTTGCCAACCCTCCTAGCCCAAACCTGCTCACCATGGTCAACATTAGTAGTTTCAGCATTATCATGGCCTCCAAATTGTGAAAAATCAGGTCTGTACTCTTCATCAACATTGTTTGTTTCAGCATTATCATGGCCTCTAAATTGTGAAAAATCAGCTCTGTACTCTCCATCATCATTCTCATTGTCCTCTTCATACTCAGCATACTCATAAAAGTGATCACTCTGAAGCTCACTGTCACTGCTAATACAATAAACCACATCTTCATTTACTCCTTTTGGTTCACTACCAGGTGGTCTAACAACTAAGGGCTTTAAATCCTCCACTGGTAACTCAACTGGTTCATTCACTGGATGCTCCACAAAGACATGAATGTCCCCATATCCCTTCACCAAGTCGGTCATGAACACAGCAGCATCATCATCAACCACCTCATGGAAATGTGCCTGCTCTAAGTTCACACCAGGCATTTTAAACCATAGCTTATCCACTGCAGTGTACCCAAAATCCCTACAGATACTTTCAATCTCTACTTTTGACCACTTATCTGGATCACAGTTGTCCACTATATCAACTGTCCCTCCCACATAAGCTTGAGGGTCCCATGTAAAATGCCCACCATGGTGGACATGCAGAGTAAAACACTCGTCCATCCTGCATGCAAGTCACGGAAAGAAAACAAAATGAAAACAGATGTTCACTTTCTGAAATTAACAATACTTTGTTAGGCTAATAAACTAATAAACAAATTAAAAAACATACAATACGAGAAAGGGAACACATGGACCCAGACAAATAATGCAAATACCAACAAAAATATTCCATTGTTTATCAGTCAATATTGTGGCCCTTGATAAACAAAAGTAAAAAAACACAGTTGTAAATACCAAAAGCTATAAACAAAAGTAAACAGCCAGACAATGCAAATCCCAAAAGCTATAAACAAAAGTAAACAGCCAGACAATGCAAATCCCAAAAGCTATATTATGTCCATTACAAGAGCGATAAAGGGAGAGAGAGAGAGAGAGTGAGAAAGAGAAATAGAGACCTAGACCGATTACCCAGAGCAAGAATAAAAACAAAACACATCTCAAAATTCCCAAATCCTCAAAACCCAAAAGCTAAGATTGAGACCCAGACCGATTACCCAGCACTTAAAAAGAGCATTCATATGAGAGAGTGAGTGAGATATAACGAGAGAGAGACAGAATGAAACAGAGATNGAAAAAAAAAAAAAAAAAAAAAAAAAACAATTTTACCAATTTCCAATTCAAGTAAGATTTTTGATAGATCATAAATGAACCAGCTGTGATTTTCTTCAAAACCAGCTGTGGTTTTATATCACTACTAAATGCGCCTAAATTCTTCAAAAGTCTACAGTCTACACTGAAATAACGAGAAACTATGCACACTGCTAAAACTAAAAATATCTCCTCATTATCCTTCATCCCCAACACAATTGCCGCCCTTTCTCCTCATTATTCTTCACCCCCAACACAACACCAACTCCATCAATTTCTCTCTCTGATCTCCCCTTTGAAAGAAAAAGCTGTTGTTCTTAGACCAACAAAGGTACGTTCTCTACTATCATGAGCCTTTTAATTTGTTTTACATCACAAAGCTTCCATATTCACACCAAAATTTTGAGACTAATGAACTTGGTTGTTGTTATTGTATCATGGGCATCAATATTTCACACCATTTGGAGAAGTTCCTTAGAGAGTGTTTCAGCTCTGCTAGATAGCTTAGATTCCTTAAACTTCTCTGAATTAGTTAGTCATTCTTTGTTTTTTTGGTTGTAAAGTAACTTTTCTGAATTTAAAGTGCAACTCCTTTTCACTAGCAGACAGCTACATTGGAGTTTTATTGCATGTGTTTCAGCTACACTAATGGTTTTGACCCTTAGAACTTTCTGAGTTTTTGTTCTCTTGCATTTAAAATTTCTTTGGTGGGGTACTTCATCTTGTTTGTGTAATGGTGCTGCATAATGGTGTTTTCTTTTCTACTTTCCATTTTTCCCCCCAAAATTATTAATTGTGGTTTGCTTCTTGAATTCAATTGGTTGGCTGCTTCAATGAATTGATAGAAAAAGTTACTTGGTATGTGTATATTTATGCTCTTGTATGTAATACAGAGGTTGAAGAGCAAAGAGAAAAGGATTATGGAGGATTTGTGGACTACATTCTGCGGGGAGTCTGGTTGTTCAGACAGTGGTGGAAAGCCATGCAGTTCTGATTTTGTGTTTTTAAGCAGTCCCTCGTCATGTATTAATCACATGTTGATCATTTGCTTCGATATCTTGCTCTTGGCCCTGCTTATATTCAATATGGTTCAGAAGTCATCGTCTAAATCATCTGTGGTTCCAGCTCGATTTCAAGGATTTTCAAATTTTGCAGATATTTTCTGCAGTTTTAAATGGCTGTGTTGGATTCGTTTACTTGTGCTTTGGCATTTGGATTTTGGAGGAGAGAAATTGAGGAAAATGAAGACTGCTTCTTGACAGGTGGTTACTACAGTTGTTCAAGGAATTTTTTTTTTTTTTTTTTTTTTTTTTTCTCTGCAGCCAAAAAGCTTCACAAGAGCAAAGCACGCAAACTCCCACTACATCTACAAGTCTACAACGACAAGCTCACCGACCATCAACAGCACAATGATCTACGAAGGTGCAGAATTTGATCAAAGTAGAAATAGAAATTTTTTAGGCGAAAGAAATTAATTCTTTTGATATATCATTCAATATTGGTGGCCAAAAATATGCTGTTTAGCAAATTTTGCCCATTTGGAGTTCATAAAGGTCACCAATAGTCCCCACAAGAGCAAAAACCATCTCTAAAATGATGGAACCTGCTTGAATCCCTGACTGTGATTTTTATGAATTCTACATGAATTTAGAACTGATGACCCCATAAGGTTCAAATAATAATTAATTACTCTTATGCAACAGTGGATCATTAATTAATAGTCGCAGATGAATAAAAACCATTACATTTTTATAGTCCAGGCAACCAAAAACCACTCTTTTTCTGTAATTGGTACAGGCTTATTAAAAAGGTCCACAAAATTCCAAACTACCCCACCGAAACCCAATCAATGTTCCCAACAACCGGTTCCTTTAAATTAATGGGGACGAGGATTAAATAGTAAAATCGTTGTTTTAAATAGGAAAAAAGAAAGAAAGAAGGATCTGGTGAAGTGTGTACTATGAAAAGAAATAGTCTTGCGAGTTCATTAATGGCTCCAAATTTCAATTTAGGATCTCAATTACATGATTTAAAAATCAATTGAAAGAAATTATTGCTAGAGAATAAAAATCCCCAAATCGGGCCCTGAAATTTGGGATTTAGGGTTAGTGGCTTTTGTGGGCAATAGTAGAGGTTAAAATAAAGGAGAACAGTAGAGGATTTAAAGCTGTTGAGGTTTTCCTAGATTTTTTTAAAAAATAATCAAATCCTTCAAACTATATTATTAGTTGGGCAATGTTTCAAACATATTTAGTTTTTAACAATTCGAATTCAGATGACTAAATTTTGGCCTTTGAAATTACACTTGGAAATCAAGTGTTTCGCACTCGAGTGTCTCACACTCGAGTTCCAAGTACAATTTCAAAGGCCAAAATTGAGCCCTCTGGACTCGAGTTGTTAAAAATTAAATATATTTAAAACATTGTTTAACTAATAATATAGTTTGGATTTTATAGTTATTTTTAAAAATAATCCGATTTCCTTCAGCATCAGCTCAAGTGTGTCTGTTGTGCCACGTGGGCTTATTTGGGTTATGCATATGTGGTTCCAAATATTGGATGAGTTGGGAACTTGAAGGCATGGGATTTCATGATTTAAGGTCCTTCAACAATTTAACTTAGCAATGCTGGCCAAGCAGGGGTAGAGGTTATTACAACTCCCTTCTCTACAAATGTTTTGAAAGCTTGATATTTCCCAAAGTTTCATTTTTTGGAAGCTGTGGACTGTCCTAATAGTTCTTTTGTTTGGAAAAGTATTATGGCTGCAAAGCCTATTTTGACCCATGGTACATGTTGGAGAGTTCGGAATGGGGACCGGATTCGCGTGTTACAGGATACTTGGATACCAAATCACCCTACAAAGAAGATTACAGAGCTGACTGATTTTGATTTAAATGGATGGAATCGAAATCTAATTAAAATTTGGCACTTTCCAAGATGACTTTTTAGTAGTTCTTACAACTGATGGAGAAACTGATGAACAGGGATGTGGACAGAGAAGATTGAGATTACTATTGTCTTTGGGGGACAGCTTCAGAACCCCAATATTCTTAATGGTCAAGCTCAAGAATTTGTGGAAGATTCTCAGCAGTCACAGAACCAGCTCTCAGGAGTGTTCTGCATAGTCACTCCTACACGACTACATGGATGCCTCCTCCTGATGATCACTACAAACTTAACTTTGATGCTGCCACTTTTTCGGATCCAGCATCTACCGGGTATGGAGCTGTTATCCGTAACAATCAAGCAGAGGACATGGTGTCCTCTATCCATGGCACTCCAGCAGTTGATAGTGACGAAGCTGAATTACTAGCATGCCAAAGAGCGATAGAGTTTGCCTTTGAAATCGGGTTCAGGGACATAGTGATTGAAGGTGAAAATGCCACTGTGATGAAGTCCCTAACAGACCCAGGTCCTCAAGGTTCTCGGCTTGGACACGTTCTTCTTGATATGCAGAACTTGCTGACAGATCTTACTTGGTTTTCAGTGAGTAGTGTAAGAAGAGAGGCTAATTTTGTTGCTCATTCTCTAGCACGATATGCTAGGCATATCTCATGATGTATTTTGGATTGAGGATTCTACCCCTCCCGCTATGGAGGCTTTGTACTTTGATTTGGATCATCTTTAAAAATGAAGTATTATGATTTCCTTTTCAAAAATAAATAAATAAACTTTGATAGATTGATGTTATACTAAATAATTATTTTCTTTACATTGCTTCCACAACACCAAGCCAGAGCCAATAACAAAGAAATTTTATTATTGATTGATCAATTATATTAGACCTTATTAGTACTTTAGTCTTTATCTTTACTTTTTGATTTTGTAACATAAATACTATTGAACATAAATTTGCAGGAAAAAAAAAAAATTGAATAATAAAGAATTAGTTTGCATCAAACTACTTTTTTCATTATTTCTCTGCAATGCTTGGCTTCCACCACCGATGGCCCAAGAGAGAGAAGGACTCATTCTCTCAAGTCGTGTGCTTTGCCAATAACTGCTTCAAACCTGATGACCTAGATTTTGTCTACTTCACTCTCAAATGGATCTCTATCATCAATCTATGAGATTTCTTCAATTCTCTTTACTCTTAATATATTTTTTTTAGTCTTATTAATTTTTATTTGATATTGGGTCTCTCTTATCTTCTTTTATTTTTATTTTTATTTTTATTTTTTTTCTCATTTTGACTCTAAATTTTTGGGTATTTTTAGCATTTTCAGTATCATTTCAATTCTGGGTATATTTTGTTTTTCCTTATCTTAATTCAAGTTGAAAATTCGTTTTCTTTTGTTTTTGTCTCTAGAATTTGGTTATGCCTTTTGTTTGCATGAGTAAATAGCAATAATTTGCTGTCTTTGAATTGTGGATTATTAAACGCCCATTTGATCGATGATTGAGTTAAGAAATGATGACGGTGAATATTAGGGTTTAAGGTAAAGTGAGACTACATAAAGAGTTGTTCTTCACCTATGGTTTGGCCCTTTTCCTTTTTGTTTCATTTTTCATATGGAAATCTTGTTTTGCTTATATTTCATCCTACCGAACCATGTGGGTTGTTGGGGGTATTTGGATGACATTTATCTATGGAACTACTAATTTCACTTGGAAAAAATGTTTTTTTATTTTTTATCTTTTACTTTTTTTAAAGTTAAATTAATTAAGCAATGGAGATAGAATACCTTTAGGGGTTGATTTGTGAAATGCAATAGATAATGAACTTGTGTATCTATCTTGATATTGAGAAATGGAGGAATTTCTAGTTATCTACTGAAATGCTAGCTGTAAAGTATGCCTTATTTTGAGTCAAGGAGCAAGGAAAGTTGCGAGGGAGTAGAGTTGTTATATCTTTGTTTCTATTTCATTTCTTTTCTATGTGGTGTACATCTAAGTTGTAATATGTGTAGTTGGAATCACAATAAAGAATCTTTTATTGGTAAATAAAATTATAAGATATAGTTGATGATAAATTCAGAGTATCCTTTTTGGTACTAGTGGAGATAAATGACAGAAAAGAAAGAAAGAAGAATGTGTAGAGAAGAATAACCTTGTTAAACATTTTAAAGACTACTAAAATATTAACAAATTCTTTGTATGACTGAAAGAGATTAATTATATATATATATATATGCATGAGTGACTGCTTGTTAAAAATGATGTTGTGTACAATTTTGAGCTTGCAATTGCGAACTTTTCTTTGTCAAAAATTGCAACTGATAAACAGGTATGGGGGTCTACTAGATGAGAAGAGTATAGCCTAATCACAGCAACCGAATGCCTCAGAAAGATCAAGCGCAGTGATGTACCTTTTACTTCTATACAGGAGTTTGGTATGTTGTTTGCTTATTCTATAAAGATTGGAATAACTTGAGATTTAGACGAAGGTGATTATGCTACATACCCTTTTGATATGCATGTCTCAAAGAGTAGTTTCATTAATTTAACACCTCCTTTGATTTTGTGGGCATCTTGTTCAATTCTCCCTGTAAATGTACACTAATCTTCTAACTTTGGCTTTTCATTTTAGAAAAGGTATGCCTGGTATGACAACTATGTTGGTTTCCATGAAGTTTTTCTCCTTAAAAAGGAAAATATGTCTTTGTTTCAGCAGCATTTGGTGCTGTTGGCCAGCTTGTTGGACAATTTGCAAAATTGTTGGGTTGTTACGTAGTTGGAAGTGCTAGAAGTAAAGAAAAGGTATATTCTATTTGTATATATACTTTTTAGTACTCACTAACCCTACTTTATCTACAAGCTGCTCTTTATCTAAATTCCATATTGATCAATTCAGACAGGATGGAATCTTCCTTTCCCACAAACCCTACTCAAAAACAGTCTTTTTCTCCTTCCGTGATTGTGGAGTGGGCTAGTCGGATGAATGTACCATAAACAAAGGAAGTAAAAAAAACATATATATATATATATATATTTTTTTTTTTAAGCATGAAATACTCATCTTTTTTATGTGATGAATTAGGTTGATCTATTGAAAAATAAGTTTGGTTTTGATGATGCTTTCAATTATAAGGAAGAGCATGACTAGGATATGTTGCTTTGAAAAGGTCATTATGTCATTTGCATAATAGGAGTTTAAAATTGTAATCTGAAGCTTGAAGGACATACAGGTTCCTTGGCAGATCAAGTTGTTCTTTTTTAGCATTGTGTAATATTTTAACAAATTGGAAGGGACATTACTTGATATGACACCACATTTTTCAGGTGGTCAATAGTTCTCCGATTCACTAATCTTCGAACTTTTTCTCTTTCCTCTTTCAGGCTAGCTAGGAGTATAATAATTGAAGATGGCATTGAACCCAGGCTTACATGGAATGATGATAGACCCCATTTTGTGTCTGTACATCTGGTGAAGAGGGTCAGATAACATATTAGTTTGTTGCCTTACTCTTGGAGTTAGAACCTGTTTGTAACCTGCAAAATGGATTATTTGGCATTAAACTTTCTCTATGTACAATTTTATCTAAAGAAAAGTGCTTAATTACTCATATTACATGAAGTATTGTTAATGCATTCATGCCAAAATTTATTGGAATTACTAATTGCATTTGTCGCAGTTGAAAACTCAAGTTGAATTGGTAATACAACTTAACTAATGCCAACCCTCTAGGATGTTATTGCAATATTTTTGTATGAACCCTTTGATATTCAATTTGCAAGAAGCTAATTTTGTCTTTTGACAAGGAATCAATTATACTTAGTTTTGCTACTGAATTACCACCAAGGTCCTTAAACTTGGTTTTTCTCTAAAATAAATAAATAGGGACCTGGAAAAAATTTATGTGACAATAAGTGCAAAAGTTGTATTTGTTACTTTGTTAGCATTAGCAAACTGATGGAATAGTTTACAGTGCATGCTACATATCTCCCTACAAATAAATAGGGCTGAGGATATCATAAAAGTTTTTGGCTAAAATTCAATTTAGTCACCTGACTTCTATTTCAATTTTTGCATTAGTCCATAAGATATTATTTTTCTTAATTTAGTTCATCACTTTGTCAAAATAAGCCAACAACATGATTTGTTAATAGCAATTGAATGTTTAAACCGAGCTAATTTTTATGATTGCTAATGGCATAATCTAATATTGTCAAATAAGATGTTAGTACTATCCAATGTGACAATAGAACCATCAAATGTGAGAAAAAAAATAAAAGAACCACCGAATGTGACTAAAGTTCACATGTCATGTTGGTACTGCACAATTTGAGGATGATACTATCAAATGTGAGAAAAAATACTGAGTACAACTGAATGTGACAAAAGTACAGTCAAATGTGATGTTAATACTGTCCAATGTGACAATGGAACCATCAAATGTGAAAGTAAATAAGGGAACCATCAATTTTGACATATACTTGTTATCATCCCTATATGTATTTTAAACCATTCCAATGTGGGAATGCCATCTTCATCCTCATTTTTTGCTACCAAAAAAAAAAAAATATATATATATATATATAAAGAAATAAGTAAGTGACTTCAATGGTTTCCTCATTTTTTGCTACCAAAAAAAAAAAAATATATATATATATATATAAAGAAATAAGTAAGTGACTTCAATGGTAGGCCCAAATGTAAAAGTAGGGTCATATATGATATTGGTACTACCCAATGTGATGATGAAACTGTCAAATGTGAGGAAAAAAAAAAGGAATCACTAAATGCGACAAAAGGACTATCAAATGTAATGTTGGTATTGTCAAATGTGATAATAGAACCATCAAATGTGGAAAAAAAAAAAAAAAAGAACCACCAAATGTGACAAAAACAAAGTCACATGTAATATTAAAACTACACAATGTGAAGATGAAACCATCAAATGTAAGAAAAAATAAAGGAACCGCCACATGTGACAAAAATACAATCACATGTGATGTTGGTACCGTATAATATGAGGATGGAACTGTCAAATGTGAGAAAAAAATAATAATCAAATGTGACAAAAGAACTGTCAGATGTGACATTGGAACTACACAATGTGATGATGAAACTGTCAAATGTGAGAAAAAAATTAGAGTACCACCGAATGTAACAAAAGTACAATCATTTTTTTTAGGTTCTAAGCATATTTAAGAAATTTTTTAGGTTACGGGATCATTTCAGTCATTTTTTAGATTTCAGTGTCATTAAATTATTTTTTAGGTTCAAAGGGTCTTCTAGTAGTTTTAAAGGGTTTCAAAGGTATTTTGGTCATTTTCAACTGTTATTGGGTATTTTGGTCTTTCAATCATTTTTTATGTTTTAGGGTAATTTCAGAAATTTTTTTAAGTTTTAGGGTCATTCAGTCATTTTTTTAGATTTTATAGGTATTTTGATCATTTTTTAGGTTCTAAGGGTATTCTGGTAATTGTTGAGGGTTTCGGGGGTATTTTGGGCATTTTCAAGTTTAATGAGGCATTTTGGTCATTTTATAAGTTTCAATGGTATTTCAAAATTTTTTAAGGTTCCAGGGTCATTTTGGTAATTTTTAAGGTTCTATGGGTATTTTGGTAATTTTCTTAGGTTTAAGTTGCATTACAGTCGGTTTTAGGTTCTAAGGGCATTATTGTCACTTTCTAAGTTACAAGGTCATTTTAGTCATTCTTTAGATTTCATTGTCATTTAGGTAATTTTTTTTTAGTATCTAAGGGTATTTCAATTATTTTTTAGATTTAGAAAGTATTTCAGTCTTTTTTTAAATTTTAGGGTAATTTTAGTCATTTTTTAGGTTTTAAGGATATCACAATAATTTTTTAGAGTTTCGAGGTTATTTTGGTACTTTTCAATTGTTAGAATGCGTTTTGGTAATTTTAGTATATTTAAGGGTATTTCAGAATCTTAGAGACTTTAGGAGTATTTTTATTATATATATTCGTTGATTATTAGGTAACTCTGTGGGGTTGGGTTGGCTACGCCCATATGTAATGTTGGTATGACTACACGTGACGATGTAACTGTCAAATGTGAGTAAAAAAAAAAAACCATTGAATGTGACAAAAATACGGTCATATGTAATATTGGTACTACTCATGTGATGATGGAACAATCAAATATGAGAAAAAAAAAATTAGGATATCAACGAATGTGACAAAAGTACGATCAAAAGTGATGTTAGTATTGTATAATGTAAGGATAGAACCATCAAATGTAAGAAAAAAAAAATAAAAGAACCAACGAATGTGACAGGAGAACTGTCACATGTGATGTTGGAACTACACAATGTAAGGATGAAACTATCAAATGTGAGAAAAAAATAAGGGAAGCACTAAATGTGGCAAAAGAATTGTCACATGTAATATTGGAACTGCACAATGTGAGAATGGAACAATCAAATGTGAGAAAAAAAGTAAGAGAACCACCGAATGTGACAAAAGAACTGTCACATATGATGTTCGAACTACACAATTTGAGAATGAAACCGTCAAATATGAGAAAAAAGTAAGGGAATCACCAAATATGACAAAAGAATTGTTACATGTAATGTTGGAACTACACAATGTGAGGATGGAACCATTAAATGGGAGAAAAGATAAGGGAATGATCAAATGTGACAAAAGTACAGTCACATGTGATGTTGGTATTGCACAATGTGAGGATGGTACCATCAAATGTGAGAAAAAATAATAGAACTACCAAATGTGATAAAAGAACTGTCACATATGATGTTAGAATTGCCCAAATTGCCCAATGTGAGGATGAAACTGTCAAATATGAGAAAAAAGTAAGGGAACCGCTAAATGTGACAAAAGAACTGTCACATGTGATGTTGGAACTGAACAATATGAGGATGGAACCATCAAATGTGAGAAAAAAAATAAGAGAACCACCAAATGTGACAAAAGAACTGTTACATGTGACTTTAGAGCTGCACAATATGAAGATGAAACTATCAAATGTAAAAAAAAGGTAACTTGGTAAAACAAGTTACCTACTAGAGGGTAACTTACCCCCCTTTTTTTGAGGGGGGTACGATAAAATTAGCCTTTAAATATAGTTGAGGGTGTCTAAGCGCTAACTCTGGCTCTACAGGCTAAAGTGCTTATACTCTTAACACTTAAAAAATACTAATTTGTATTCTTAAGAAATACTTTGTTACAAAATTCAAAACACTGATCACGCATAATTTAAACAATTTTAAAACATGATTATTTTAATTTAACTCCTTATTGTCCAAATTTTATTAATTTCGAAATATCTTATCAAATTATTTTAAGATGATATACCTTTTCATCGACCAACTATCCATTTGAGCGACTTCATGTGAGAAAATTAAGTCATTTGACAAAGCTAAAATAAACTTTGATGTTATTTATACTAAATAAACCTTTTTTTTTTTTTTTTACATTGCTTCCACAACACCAAGCCAGAGAAAATAAAAGGCTACTTAAGAAATTTTTGTTAGATTCAATGTGAGTCTGCAGATTGAAGAGTAGACCAGTATTCCTCAACAAGCTTCCCAAACAGGGCACCTTCTGTCTTAATTAACTTGATTGGTTCATCATACTCCACTAGTTTTCCTGAATAGAATGAAGACATTTCCTATTAGTAACCTTTTGATGCCAAATTTATAGTTTCATGCATCTCTATTAGTTTTCACATCTTTATATTTGGGTTCTTGTTCACTTAATTGTATATTAATATCAGATCCTACCATACAATGTGTGTGTGTATACGCTAGACATACAGTTGACACACAATGTCAAGGAAAGTGCAACATGATCCATCTGCTCATTGTGAAGTCAAAAGTGGATTCCTTTCACCCCTATACTATATACATTGTGAAGTCAGATCAAGAAAAGGATCACGCTCTAAAACTAGGTCTTAGGAAAATGTGATTAGGAAATTAAAAAATTGGATATATCAATATGATGGAAGGCATCCACAGAAATGTACAGGATTTGGGTGCTTAAACAAATAGGGAATATTCTATAGCTAAGGATTGAAGTAATGTGTGACTTACCATCACTAATAGCAAAAACCATTGTGCAATCCACCACTGTAGGTATCCTGTGAGCCACAGTGATCACAGTACATTCTGCAAATTCAGTCTGAATAGTTTTCTGCAGAATCATATCAGTTGCATTATTAGCTGATGCGGTTGCTTCATCAAGCACCAATATCTTACTTCTCCTCAAAAGTTCACGCCCTAGGCAAAATAATTGCCGCTGCACCATGCTCCAATTAGATCCATCTTCCACAACTGAGTAGCAGGTTCACAGTTGTTAATGGTGATCACATTCAAAAACTTAGCACATGCCACATATTAAAGTATTGAAACTAACCTAAAGAGTCTAGGCCCTCTTCTTTCTTCTGAACGGTCTCTCGTAGTGGACACTTTCCAAGTACCTTCAAAATGCACATTGATATATCAGTCTGCGTTTGCAACCCAAGCAAAAATGTACGACCTGAAAAGACTAATCACTACTTTATACAATAATTTTTTAACAAGTTGTAGATCCATTAATAATATCCAGTATAAAGCAACCATAGGCAGAACAGATTGAAGTATCACCTCCCATATTTCCTGGTCAGAATGTTGGCATAAGGGGTCCAAATTATATCTGACAGTCCCATTAAAAAGAGTAGGATCTTGAGGTATTATTCCAAATCGTGGCCTCAAATCATGTAGTTCAATTGTAGAGATGTCAATGCCATCAACTACGATCTTCCCTCCAGCTGGCTCTACCAGACGGAACAGAGCACTAATGAGAGTAGTCTTCCCACTGCAAGTTCTGCCAACAATACCAATCTTGTGCCCTCCTTCAAAAGTGCAACTTATTCCACAAAGAATAAGAGGTGCGTTGGGCCTATATCTGACCTGGTTTCATATAAATTTTCTTGGTATGTACATGAACTTTCCTTTGATTTGACAATAGAAGAATCAACATTTACCTGCAACTCTTGAATCTCCACTTTACCAACAGCTGGCCAATTAGTTGTGGGGTGGTTCCCTTCTATCACTTGAGGGGCTTCACTTGGAATATGCGTGTATTGATTTAACCTTTCTACAGAAATTATTTTATTTGCTATTGTACAATGCTTTTGAATTGAATTGACAAGCTTAATATTCAAGGAAAGACCATAAGAAAGTGCCATCCCAATAAATCCTGAGAAAATATCATATAGGAGAGTCAGTAGTTCAATTTCATTCTATGAATTTTATTTCCAAAATTTTCTTCCTATAAAATAAAACTCATACATTGGAATCTAGTACCAGTATAACGAATGGCTGCATTGATCATTCTTCCAAGAATAACAAAGATATACTCAATAGAGCTGAAAGTCCTGGGTGGAAGCAAAACCATGCAAAGTGCTGCAAAGGCAACTACTGCTGCACTTACTATTTCTATCCATTGAATCAACCACTTGTTTGCTGAAAAACTGTGAAAAAAAGGACTAGCATTTGTGTCAATGAGGTCAAAATTCTTTGCAAAGAACTGGTCTTCCTTATCAGAAGCCCTTATTGTCATGGCTCCTGCTGCAGATTCAGCAAGGTAAAGTAATATCTCTAGCAAAAAGAAATGCCACTTTTCTGTCAAATTTACTTATCAAAACAGTAGAAAAATAAATACAATTGATCCAATCAGATGAACATGATCAAAGAAAGGAAGGATAATTGCTAATTAAGTACTTATCCACTATATTAGCATCATGCAACCAAGGGTAATGGCTACAGAATGTTGTAGCATATTAAAGAGAACCGCTTCCATTGGTATAGAGACAAACAGGACCTGCCAGGTGAGAACAGCTGGTACTACAAGATTAGCACAAGCGTTAGTGGCAGCTGTAAGAGAACAGATAAGGCTGAATGTGACATCAAGATCTATGATACTCAGATCATAAGAGACCTGCACATAATGACGGGACACATGCAGAAACATTAGTTTTAAAAATCAAAATATAGGGACATGGACCTTTTATGTTCAAGATGCTTACCCAACTAAGTATTCTTCCCCGGGGTGTGGAGTCGTAGAAAGACATAGGTGCATGAAAAAGGGAGTCTAATAGCTGTGAAAACAAAGATTTTGAAGATTTCATACCCAAAGCAATGGTAGAAAGATTTCTACTTATATAAAACAGTATTGAGGCTAATTGTGCTGACATGTGGATTATCAACTTTAGCAGCCATCCAAGAGGCTGAGGTTTGCGATATCTGAGCAGCCACAAATAAAATTTGAGAGAGACAGGCAATGAAAAAGTACAAGAACCCTTTGTTCTGATCCAGGTATTGCATGTAAGGTTTGAAGCTTGTATCTCCTATTTCTCTCTCTTCTTTCTTAATCAATTGATCACCTTTGAAATTCTGTGCTTGAGGGCAATAACTGATGATAAGGAGCCTCTTGTAGGATTTCCCCATCTGACATCAACTGTCCATAAAACCAATCTCACATCTAACCATTGTGTGGAACTATCAAGTCTAACTAAGGAATATTTAAGTAACAAATTATATAAAAAGTAAAGTAAGGACACTATGTTGTACAGGTTAAGTGACACTTTCAGTGCATAGTTCATGGCATTACGAGAGATTGAAAAAAGAAGAAAACAATGGCGGTTTTGTGATATCTCCAAAATAGTTGGTGTGTTTCTAATAGGGAAAAAAAAAAACTATTCCTGTCATTAACTTCACCAAGTGCTCTGTGTACTTCAGTCTATTATTAACTCCAGTTTACTAACCAAAACAGAATTGAAAGCAGGCGGGAAGTCAACATGATGGCTCACAAGTAAAACAGTCTTTGTTGAAAGCGCTTCCATAACGCACCCCTGTCACAGTTTAAGTAAGCTTGCACTTGAAGTTAGAATTTGAACTCAAATAGATCGTAAAAAAATTACAAGAATGTGGAAGGTGCTGGGAAATACAATTACATTAAATATGCTTGTAGCAGTTTGTGCATCCAAAGCACTGAATGGATCATCTAAGAGATAAATGTCAGAATCCTGATAGAGAGCACGGGCAAGTTGAACACGTTGCTTCTGACCTCCACTCAAATTAATGCCTCTCTCCCCTATTACAGTGAGATCACCAAAGGGAAGCAACTCAAGGTCCTTAATCAACGAACACCTTTCTAGTGTTTCTCTGTATCTTTCACTATCCATAGCAGACCCAAATAGTATATTCTCCTTTATTGTCCCACTTTGTATCCATGCTGTTTGAGAAACATAGGAAATCTTCCCATGGACTTTTATCTTTAATTTCAAAAAATGGAATTAGATTACTAAGTTAGAATACTTGAACTTTTTTCAATTTTAGATGGGCATTACAATCGTGCCATATGCAGGGACGGAACCAGGATTTGAACTTGGAGGGGCCAAAGCTTAAAAATTTTTTTTTTTTTTTTTTTTTATGAAAATAAAAACTAGCACCTATTTCATATTCAAAAAAATACTACATATAAAATAATTGTTTCTTAAACATTTGATATTATAAAAATGTCGACAAAGTATAACATACAAAATAAGTTTTTTTAAACATTTCAACAAATTTATCAAAATGGAACTCGACGCTCTTTTAAGTCTCGAAAGTCGTCTATGATTGATTCTGTACCATATTTTGCAGCAATCTCCTTCTCAATGTACAAAATCATAGAGTCCATTAGAAAATCATCTTCCATCTTGTTGCGAAGCCTATTCTTGATAATATTCATGGCTGAAAATGCTCGCTCTGTAGTTGCAGTAGAAACTGGAAGAGTAAGCACAAGTGTAATCAATCTATAAATATATGGGTAAAATAATGATTTTCGGGTTTTTGCCAACCATTGGCACAACTCAGAAATACTTGATAGCTTCTTGAAGTCCGAATGCCATACTACATTGTGCTCATAATGATCAACTTCTGTCTTTAAAAGTGTCATTTCTTGATTTGTGAAGTCTTTTGGATAAAACTTGCTTACTAACAACAAAATGTCTATACTTCTAAAGGACTCACGTGCCTCTTTAGGATCAAGAGCTGAACTAAGATTAAGCAATTCCACCGCATGCTTACTAAACCGATGATTTAATTCTTGTAATATAGAATCTATTACAGCATAAAAAATATCTACCCGATAATGATGCTCAATTGTGAAGTCATCTTGTTGATAACGAGCTAGACCTCCTCTCTCAACATAACGAGCATTCATATCTGGGACATCTATGTCACGTGCCTCACAAAATGATTTCACAGTGGTAAGTAAATTATCCCACTCTTCATCTCTGAATTTTTGAATAAGTGCTTTAGTGGATGAAACAAAATTCATCGCATTTAAAATGTCTTGAGACTGACACTGCAAAGCTTGACAAAGTGCATCAGTGATCTTCATAATTTCTTTCATGAGATGCAAAATGAACACAAATTCAAAAGAAATCATAGTATGATAACATGAGTATGCTGCTTCTCGTTGGGAAGTAGTATTTCCTTCCTTGATGATCTTAAGTAAAATTTCACATGTTGGACTAAATATATTTACCAAGCTAGAAATCGATCTCAAGTGAGAACCCCAACGAGTATCTCCAGCCCGTTGTAATGTGTTAATTTGATTAAGTCCTCTTCCAGTTTCAAGCTCACCAATTTCAAAAAAATATGCAATTTGATCAGCATAAGCTTTTTTTAGTTGCTCAGTACGCTTGTATGAAGCACCAACAACATTGACAATTGATGATAATCTATTAAAAAAACTTTGAACAAGAATAACTTCTTTTGATGTTGCCACTAATGCTAATTGCAAGCGATGTGCAAAACAATGAATGTAGTAAGCATATGGACAATCATTTGAAACCAAAGCTTTTAATCCATTCCACTCACCTCGCACATTGCTTGCACCATCATATCCTTGCCCTCGAATATTTTGAATATCCAAACTATGATGTGACAAGATAGAATATATTTCATCTTTTAGGGTTAATGCCGTAGTATCGGGGACATGAACTACCCCAAAAAAACGTTCTCGAACAAAACCATCTTTGTCTACAAATCTTATAACAATAGCCATTTGCTCCTTCATTGACTCATCACGAGCTTCATCAACAATTAGGCAAAACTTTGCATCACCAATTTCTTCACGAATTGCCTTCTTCACCTTGTTTGAAAATACATGTAAGATTTCCTTTTGGATTTTTGGTGATTTGTAAGAGGCATTTTTGGGAGCTTTCTCTATCGCTTCTGCAACATATTCATTATATGATACCACCAAATCCAATATTTCAAGAAAATTCCCACGATTAATTGAATCAGAACTTTCATCTCATCCTCTAAAAGCAAGTCCTTGAAATGCAAGCACTTTGACAACATCAATTGAGGCCTTTAACCGCAATCGATTGCTTGCAATTTTATCAGAATTGAAATTTTCAAGTACCTTTTGTATGTGTTGAGACTGGTTCATCAAATCTGTCATGGCTTGCTCGGAAGCTCTATGAAAAGAGTTAGGTTCTTTCCCCATATGATTCAAAAAGGAACAATTATTTCCATCATTAACTTTCTTCCAATTTCGAAATCCATCCTTAGTGAATACATGACTCCCAGAATTCCCAGTTGGCTTGTCAAAGAGAAAGCATGGTAGACAAAAAACAGCATCTTTACTAGGTGAATATTCAAGCCATTTACTAAATTCCTTTATTGCAAACCAGGAATGTTTAAATTTACGAGAATGACGTCCAAATTTAGTTTTCTTGTACTCATCTAGTTTAGGTTGGTATGGACCAAGCTTAATGTAAGCTCGTCGAATTTCATCTCGTTCATTAGCATCATATTCCCATATTAGCTTACGCATTCCAGGATCACGCAAAAAATCTGTACTTTTGTCAATGGTGACATTTGGAACTTCTGTTTGGAGATTTTCAGAAACTGGGACATCAACGCTAGGGGTTGGAAATCTTGCATCACCAGCTATGACTTCAGGATCACGCACAAAACCTGTACTTTCGTCCATGGTGACATTTGGAACTTCTGTTTGGAGATTTTCAGAAACTAGGACATCAACGCTAGGGGTTGGAAATCTTGCATCATCAGCTATGACTTCATAATTATTTAGATTTTTTCTTTTGAAAAAATTTAATATTGTAGTGGACTTACTCATGATCTACAAATTAAAAAAAAAAAAGTTTCATTATTTCCATATTTCGTAGTTCTATACACCAACTAAAAAAAAGGGACTTCTTAACCCAAAAAAAAAAAATCTAAAACCAAAATAATTACAAACAAACAAGCACAAGTTTATAAATATTACTAATATTAGCCACATCATACAAAGTGACAAAGACAAAGTTCACAAGTTCATATATATATATATATATATTACTAATATTAGCCACATCACACAAAACGACAAAGACAAGATTTTTTATAAAACCAAAACAATTAGACCAAAGACTTGGTCAATTGGTCTCACAAAAAAATCACTTGTGACTTACCATTTGCCTAAGACTAGTTTTCACAATTAACAGTGACTACCAAAGCCTTCTCTCACAAATTCACCATCACAATTTATTACTCACAGTTTCACATCTTACTGTCCTGGTCCCACTTTATTTCTTAAAAAAAAAAAAAAAAAAGGTTACAACACAACAATCCATAAAATAAAATTAAAAAGCCACAACTCACAAATATCATTATATGAGTCTATATCAGTCAACACAGTTCATAGAAAAAACGCAGAGGGCAGAGCAAGCAAAGCAAAGGGCTAACCGGCTGGCAGAGCACGCAAAGACAAAAACATAAAAATATTAACTTGAGAGAGGAGAGAAATTTCTTAGATTTACCGTGTGTGACTATGATCAAGGATTTGAGGAGAAGCAGCAGCAGCAAGTCAGTAACAGTCTGGATCCGATCTGAGAAAAAGAGTAGCAGGCAGCAGCAGCAGTAGTGATGGAGGAGGCGTGGAGAAAGAGTGAGGTTAGGGAAAAATTTTGAGAATTAAAATTTAGGTTTCTAGTCTATATTTATTTTTTATTTTGTCGGTTTTTTTTTTTTGTATGAGAGTTAGTCGGTGTTATTATTATTTTTTTTTTTGAGAGTTAGTCGGTGATTTTTTTCAGATTGATTCACATAACAGTTTTTTTTTTAATTTAATTTGGGGGGGGGGGGCTATTAGGACGAAAATTTTAATATCCTAGCTTTTTTTCTTTTTTGGGCGGGTACTAACTTTTTTGGGGGGGGGGGGGGGGGAGGGACAATGGCCCCCCCTGCCCTACTATAGGTCCATCCCTGAATCCAGGGATATGCGGTCTGAGTTTGAACAAAATTATGGCTCTTCATTACACCCAACATTTGAAGATATTCTTTATTAAGTTCAGATTTTTCAACATTTGAATATTTTTCATCATCGATAAGTATTGTATTTGCTGTTGTAAATAATTATAAGTAAATATATTTAGTTTGTTGGTTTAATGTGGTATTGTATTTGCTATTGGAAAATATGAATTGTGGTTCATTATAGGTGTTATAAAATAGGTATTGGAAAATATGTATTTTAGGTACATTACAGGTGCTAAAAAAATTATATATAAAACAAAAAAGACCTATACCAGCGCTTTTGAAAGCGTTGGCATAGGTCCTTTTAAATTATACTGATTCACAACCTATACCAGCGCTTTCAAAAGCGCTGGTATAGGCCTTTTAAATTATATTGATTTAAGACCTATACCAATGCTTTCAAAAGTGCTGGTATAGGTCTTGAATCAATATAATTTAAAAGGCCTATACCAGCACTTTTGAAAGCGCTGGTATAGGGCGTATGCCTTTCCCAGCGCTTTTGAAAAGCATTGGGACAGGTCCGACGACCCTATACCCACGTTCACTGCGCAGCGATTTGAAGCGTCAGGAAAAAAAACGCTGGGATAGGAATTTTGACCCTATCCCAACGCTTTCTGGGGCTATCCCAGCGGTTTTGAAAACGCTGGGATAGCCCCCTTTGGCAGCAAATAGTGTAGAGTGACTTTTGAGGAAAAAATTTTCAACCCACTACATAGATTTTGATATAACTAACCATGTGTATGGTCTTAAAATAAGTCATGTGAAACTTGTTAAAATAATACAAGTGAATGACAATTGAAAAAAGTATTCACTTGTATTATTTTAACAAGTCTAATATGACTTATTTTAAAACCATACATGTGTGATGCAAATGTTTGTGCTTATTTTTGAGGAGATTTATGTTAATGATTTTGAAACAAAATCAATTTTCAGAGCTAAAGTTTTGGGGGCGGATATTTGTTTTTGATTATTAGTTTAAAAGTGCAATGACTATTCTTCTTATGCTTCTTGTGGATGTGGAATGGCTATTTGCTTCTTTACCTCTTGAGTTTTTCCTTTTTTTTCCTTTCTTTTTGTTTTGGCTGCCTTTGAATTTTGATGAATCACTTTGCTTAAGAAGTTTAGTTGTTCTCCCCCCCCTCCCCCCCCCCCCCCCCCCCAACAAAAAAAGGGACCCTGAAGTATCAAAAATCAAAGAAGCAAAATGAACAAGATGAAATACGCAGGTCCAAAACTCATAGCAACTGCAGAACTGAAACATGGCTAAATGACAAGTAGCTTAGGCATGTTAGGTGAAAGCTACATTTAGTCTAGTCTTGATTAATGAGCATGTGAGTAGCATGCGATTGTCATTAGCTGTACATAGCTGTTAATTTGTTAGGAGTTTGTTAAAGTCAGTTAAGTTAGTTTTAACTTTGAGTTAGTTTCTCAGTTTTGTATATAAACACTTGTAATTGTTATTTTTATTCAAGTAAATGAAAATTCATTCTTAACAAAATTCATATGATATCAAAGCCATCCTGCTCTATTTTGTCCCAAATTTCTAGGGTTTGTTCTTAACAGCTTTGAAGCTTCTTTAATAGCTGCAACAACTACTACTTCTTCTTCTTCCTCTATGCAAGATCCTACACTAATAGAGGATATCTCAAATCCTTTGTTTCTTCATCATGCTGAAAGTCCTGGAGCTATGCTTGTGTCTGAGCCTTTGATTGGTGAGAACTACCATGCTTGGACTCGTTCAATGAAGAAGGCCTTGATTGCCAAGAACAAGTTTGACTTAATTTGTCAATGGTAGCATCACTCTCTCTTCTCCATTGGTAAAGACTCCAAAAGCTTTTGATGCTTGGATTCGCTATGACAATATGGTAGGCTCTTGATTTGATGAAGGTAGTTTCACCTCGGATTCGAGTTAGCATTACTTATAGAGATACTGCTTTGGAAATCTAGAATGATCTCAAAGATACACATTACCAAGGCAATGAGCTTAGGGTTTTTCAGCTTCAAAAGGACATTGCTTCCATCTGTCAAGGTGATTCTTCAATTACCACTTATTTTACTCAATTGAAGGTCTAGTGGGATCAACTTCAGAATTTTAGGCCTACTCCTATCTATTCTTGTGGAAAATGCACTTGCAATTTGACTCAAAAGCTTAAAGATCTTCATCTTCAAGAATCAGTAACGCAATTTTGATGGGGCTTAATGATTCGTACTCTCACTTCAAAGGACAAATCTTGTTAATGGATCCACTACCATCCGTTAACAAATTTTACTCGTTGTTGATTCAAGAAGAGAGGCAAAGGAGTGTGGAACATGGAAATTCTATTCATATAGAGTCTACTACTTTAGCAGTGAAGGGTTCCAATCCCAACTTCAACTCCAATTTCCTTGGATTTTCTGGCAATTTTGGTGTTTCTAAAGGAAAGAATTCCAAAGGGAAAGACAGACCCATTTGTACTCACTGTGGGAAGCTTGGACATGTCATGGAGAAATGCTTCAAGTTACATGGTTTTCCTCCAGGCTTCAAACCTAAAGGCAAGAACTTTATGGTGAATCAAGTCAATGCTCAAAAGGGCTATGAAGATAAGGATTCAACATCTGCTCATTTTCCTTTCACTCAAGAGCAATGTCAGTAGTTCTTGACCATGTTGGGCACTTAGATGCAAGCTACTCAACTCAATATTGGTGGCAAGGATAGTCAGTTCAACATGGGCAGCAAGCAAGCACACATGGTCAACAATGTGGTTAAGCCTAATCCAGTTGTTCCCTCTTCTTCTAATACCATAGATGCTCTCACCATGGCAGGTATGCTAGATTATACATGTCTTGATTTGAGGCATTCAATCTTTTCTACCCAAATTATAAATAGAACAGCTTTTGATGGTGATACTTGGGGTCAATGACACTGGGGCAACATACTATATAGTGCATTCTATTCATCTATTGACTGATTTTACTGCTGTTAATTGTATGGTTGAACTTCCTAATGGTGCAACTGCTTTGGTGACTCATATTGGTTCTATATATCTTTCTGAAACCTTGATCTTAACTAATGTGTTTTGTGTTTCATCGTTTTCCTTCAACCTTTTATATGTTAATCAACTCACCAAGAAAATGAATTGATGTCTCATTTTCCTGTCTACTTTTTGTTTTATTCAGGACCTTAATTGTTGGAGGACGATTGGTGTGAGTGAAGTTCATGATGGGTTGTATCTACTTCAAAATAGCATTTTCGATACTTGTGCCATTCCAACTCTGTCCCAGGAGACTCCATCTTTCCAGTCTGTATAAAAGGCTTCCTTTTCCTTTCCATAATTATGTTTCTGAATTTCCTTTTGATTTGATACATTGTGACATTTGGGGTCCTTATGCAGTACCTACAATTGCTGGTCACAAATATCTCCTTACCATTGTTGATGATTGTACTAGATCAACTTGGATTTATCTTATGAAATCTAAGTCTAAAACTAGACATCTTCTGCAATCCTTTTATACCATGATTAAAACTCAATTTGGTAAATCTATTAAGGTCTTTAGGACTGACAATGGGCTTGAGTTTCAAATGGTTGATTTCTTTAGGTTTAATGGTATCATACATCAACATAGCTGTGTTGCCACTCCACAACAAAACTCAATTGTGGAGAGGAACATTAGCATATACTTTGTATTGCAAGAGTTTTAAGACTTCAATCCAATATGCCTATTGCTTATTGGGGTGATTGCATACTCATTGTTATGCATCTTATCAATGGACTCCCTTATCCTGTTTTGAATAATAAATTTCCTTTTGAACTTCTTCACAATAAAGTTCCAGATTATTCACATCTTAAAGTGTTCGGATGTCTATTTTTTGTTTCTACTCTCTCTCACAATAGAGGTAAGTTTGATCCTAGAGCTCTTAAGTATATTTTCTTAGGATATACTTATGGAGTTAAGGGATATAAGCTATTGAATTTACAAACCAAATCTTGTTTCATTTCTAGAGATGTTTCTTTCCATGAATCTGTTTTTCCTTTTAAATCTCTTCCTTTTTCTCTTCCTTTGTCTCAGTCTGACCCTTTTTATCATGATTGTATTCCTGATGCTTCATCATTGCCTTTTACTTACTAATTTTATTCAACATTCTGCTCCTTTCACAAACCCTTTAGCACCTATTGATTCTACTATTCTTGAAGATCATTTTATTGATCTTCTTGAGGACTTATCTGTTTTTATTCCTAATGACATTACTGATACACCTGATCTTCCTAATGATTCTTTGTCCATTGTCCCTGTCATTGAGTCCCTATACTTCTGCTCCCACTCCAGCTAGTCCTATCCTAGGTGATTCCTTGCCTAGGAGGTCTTCTAGGATTTCTAGACCACCTGCTTACCTTCAGGTCTATAAATGCAATGCTACTTTCACTAAATATCCTATTGCCAATTATATCTCAGTCACAAACTCTCTCCTTCTTACTCCCATTTCTGCAATAGTATATCTACTCTTTAGGAACCAAAATTTTACCATCAAGCAGTTGGTGATCCAAATTGGGATGTTGCCATGGCACCTGAACTTCAGGCTTTAGAAATTAATAACACTTGGTTTCTTGTTCCTTTGCCTCCCAATAAAAGGGCTGTTGGCTGCAAATGGATATTCAAAATCAAGTACAGGTTTGATGGTAATGTCAAAAGGTACAAAGCAAGGTTGGTTGCCAAGAGTTATACTCAGCAAGAAGGTTTAGATTATATTGAAACCTTCTCTCCTCTTGCCAAGATGGTGATTGACAAACTTTTCTTGGCTTTTGTTGCTATGCAAGGCTGGACGCTCCACCAATTAGATGTCAATAATACATTTCTTCATAGTGATTTGCATGAAGAAGTGCATATGTGTCTTCCTCCAGGCCTACCTAGGAAGGGGGAGCTTGTGTGTAAATTGAATAATTCCTTGTATGGTCTTAAACAAGCCTCAAGTTAATGGTATTCCAAATTTTCAACCACTCTACAGCAATACGGTTTTTTGCAGTCAAAGGCAGACTATTCCTTGTTCACTAAGCAAATAGGTGCTTCTTTCATGGTACTCTTGGTATATGTTGATGATATACTCATTGCTAGCAATGATTCTCAAGCTGTAGCAGATTTGAAGGTTGTGTTGGATAAGCCGTTCAAGTTAAAGGACCTAGGAAATCTAAAGTACTTCTTAGGTTTGGAAGTTACTAGGTCTAAGAACGGCATTTCATTATGCTAGAGAAAATATGCACTTGAAGTGACCAATGATGTGAGAATGCTTGGTTGTAAGCCTATTAAAACTTCCATGGAGGTCAATCTTAAGCTCAACAAAGATGAAGGAGAGTTATTGAAAGATGCTAGTATGTACAGAAGGTTTATAGGAAGGTTGCTATCCCTAACTATTTTTAGGCCAGATATCACTTACTCAATGCACAGGTTGATCCAATTCATGTCTAAGCCTAGAAAGCCTCACCTCAAGGTAGCTTATAGGATGATGCAATGTCTCAAAGGAACCTCAGGACAAGGATTGTTCTTTACATCTCAGTCCTCTTTGCATATCAAAGCCTTTGCGGATGCAAATTGGGTATCATGTATTGATTTTAGGAGGTCCATCACATGCTATTATGTATTTCTTGGTGATTCTTTAATTTCTTGGAAGTCTAAGAAGCAAAATACAGTTTCAAGGTCCACAGCAGAGGTAGAATACAGAGCAATTACGGTTGCAATGTGTGAAGTGACTTAGGTTCTATATTTGCTTAAGGATTTGAGTGTTAGACATGATGAAGCTGCCTTGCTGTTCAGTGATAGTCAAGCAGCAATCCTCATAGGCACTAATCCAGTCTTCCATGAGTGTACAAAGCATATCGAGATAGATTGTCACGTTGTGACGGATAAGGTGCAAGCTGGAGTTATAAAGTTAATGGGTATTAGAACTCAATGTCAGTTAGCAGATTTATTGACCAAAGCCTTGAATTGGAATCAATTTTCTGGTCTTGTTACCAGGATGGGCATCTCTAACATTCATTCTCATGACGTCCATCCTAAGGGGGAGTATTGGAAATCAAAGAAGCAAAAGGAACAAGATGAAATACACAAGTCCAGAACTCATAACAGTTGTAGAACTGAAACAGGGCTAAACGACCAGTAGCTTAAGCATGTTAGGTGAAAGCTACATGTAGTCTAGTCTTGATTAATGAGCATGGGAGCAACATGTGATTGTCATTAGCTGTACATAGTTGTTAGTTTGTTAGGAGTTTGTTAAAGTCAATTAAGTTAGTTTTAACTTTGAGTTAGTTTCTCGGTTTTGTATATAAACACTTGTAATTGTTATTTTTCTTCAAGTAAATGAAAATTCATTCTTAACAAAATTCATAGGAAGTGAAGATTTCTAATGATAGAGATTTATTTAATAGCCACCAATTGAGGCTACTATAAGATTTCTAATGATAGTGATTTAGTAATATTTATTTTCCATTTAGTTATTGTAGCAAATAAAAAAAAGATTAAATAATAACTCATACTCAATAGTTTTTTCGTGCATTGCATGAGTTAGTGACTAATGGTAAGTAAGGGTGTGGACGGAGGGTCATACTGAGACATGTTTACTGTGAAGCAAATATATGTGCTGATATTTTGGTTGCTGTGAAGGGATGAAGACACGTGTAATTATTTGATTTTGTGTTATTTACGTGAAGTTTTAAGATCATTAGATTGATTAAAATTGGATAGAATTGGAGAAGTTAAATGGAAGAGGACATTTCCCATAATACATTTATGTGTGAAACAATATCTTGTCGATCACTAGTTATATTTAAATAATCAACCATCTTCGTATTGAAATTTGAATGAAATCAGATTAAGGATCCATTTTATTTACATGTATGGAATAACATTTGCCTAGGGGAAAAAATTGCTCGTTGAACATATCTTTAACAAGTACTTTTCAAAGAGAGTACTGCATGTCCCTCTCACATGAATGCATAAGAAAGTGACAGCATAATAATCTCTTGTAAGTAGAATAATTGGGGGATGGAACACTCTCTTGCAAGCCAATTATGCAAGACATTAGGAATAGAAGAAAATTTTCAAAACGATAAATAAATGCTAACTTTAGTTTATATTAATGATAATTCTAGTAGTACTAATCTGGTTGGAAAAGTTGGCCACGTACTATTCCAACTTATAGAGCAGAAGACAATAAATTCTCTTTGAGGATAATTTTACAAATTTTACCCCTAAAAGAAATTAAATTGAAGATCATCTTTTGAATATTTTCAAAGTCAAATTGTTTCTTGTATTTTCTAAAAAACTTGGTTTGGTTCTTTCACCCTATGCCATCTGTTAAATAAATAGAATTTTTTTTTACATATCTTAATTATACTTTAATAGATGGCAATTGTGGGAAGAACGAATCTTTCCCCAATCAAGTATTATCCTCTTCAGAAATGGCGTTGAGTCTTAGTCCTTAAGGTTTTGCTCAATCCCATATCGGGGAGAGACGCCTCCTACTCATGCCTTATAAGCCTTTGGCCTAAGGATGAGTGTACCACTACTACACATGTTAACTTCCACAATTGCATAAACTAGACTGAACACTGCATGCACAAGTTGGTGAAATTGAGCAACATTGGATTCCACTTGAATATGATAGCATATAAAACCTGTTCCACTTGATATAGCATATAGTAGACAAAAAATAATTCATGACTTTAAGTTATTTTTGGCCCACCTGATCCCTGGGTATCAGCCAAGGGGTTGATTGTGATCACATTGTCTCACTCACATCACATGCACCTTTATTTGATCGCTATAACGATCAAGTCCAGGCAGGACCAACCTAACCCATTGAATGGCGTGGAGTGGTTTATTTGCAAAATAACCTGCACTACACACGAATACAATTGCAAATGCCAAAAGATGAGGAATTGAGAATTGGACGAATTAAATTTGAAAGTTTCTTTGTCATTCATTCAGGCAAAGAAATTTAGTGATATTGCCAATGCATGTGTGTGGGGGCCTGTGTGGACGTTGAAATTTTAATCATTAACCTAACTCATTAATTACTCATCTAAGTCAAACTAAAATCCTAACTCGATCCCAGCTTTCCCATACTACTCGAATTGAATTTTAAGTGTAATTGCCTATATTGGATATAACTACATACATATTATGTTATAGTTCATTGTAACACAGAATTTATACTACACTCTTATATAATAAAGATGTAGTTTTTAAATGTTTCCTACGTGGATGTAGGCCATTAGTTTAAACCGCGTAACTCTCATGTTCTTGTATTCTACATTTATACTTCTGTTTTCTCGTCTATTCTAGCATATTCAACATAGTATATCAATGCTAATATTTAACATGGAATTAGAGCCAAACATCATTCTTGGCTTCTAGTAAAATATGTCTCTAATCTCTATCAAGCTTGCTCCCAAATTTATCCACAGCCTTCAAATTCACAGATACTCTCTCACAAGCACTATTTGCCCTGCAATCTCAATCTTTGATTGAAGACTCCAAATTAGGGCCTCACATGCCTATCACAGTGGTCTTTGTCGCTGCCTCATCATTTTCCCAACACCGCCACGTCCCTGATTCTCTCAAGCAAGATGTGCCTCTTCCTTTTAGATTTGTACAATTTCAAACCTTGAATCATGGAACATACCACACAAACGTGCTCTTCAGCCTTCGATATGAAAAACCTAGAAATCCGACAACCAAGCCACCATGCGCACATTGGAGTTCCAGCCTGTCGAACCACGCATCACACGCGCCCCACACGTCATCAAAGTTGTTCACACGCCAGTCTATCATGTTGACTTCATCAATGACATCATCGTCATCTTGTCAGCTTCCACACCTAAGTAAGAGATAAAAGAAGAAAGGACTTAATGTGGTTCGACTCAACAGTCCAAGAGCAGCTACGTCTATACTATATGGAATTATTATATTAAAATTATCCCACTAATGTATATATAGAGAGAGATCAGCCTTAGGCTAATTATGTACTAACCCTATACTGTATTATGAATCTGGATGTATAGTACAAATAATGCGGTAAAATAATACAACTTGTACATCAAAGCTAAATTCATGCCTCTAAGAACTACTTTAATCTAATAACAACTACTTTATGATGCATCATATGGCATAATGACAATATCCTATACATCTAAATCCAAAGGAACAGTTTAACAGCTTCTTTTTTTTATTTTCACAATAAATCCTTAATAGTAAATTGTTATTAATTCTAATTTGAACCTATTATTGAAATTATTTTTTTACTTACTAGTAACAATTTATCATTAAAAATTTGTTAGGTACGCGTAGTAGGCATTACATTTTGTTTTTTCTTTCTTTTTGTATTTTTCTTAAAATCAAAATAGAATCCATGCTCATTGAAGTGACGTACTCAACCCAATAAGCTCCTAGTTCTCTGCCATAGTAACATAAATAAAGCAGGGCAACTACTCCAATTAAAGCAAATTTATGAACTATCAACTACATATGTACCTCTGTCCAGCCACGTTGCTTTTGAATTCATACCATAGGATCATATACCCATTTGGTATAATCTACTCATTTCGTATAAAAGACTGTTATAACAAACTTTAAATGACAAATTATTATTAGTTTTAAATAGGGGTTCATTGTAAAATTAAATTTTAGCCCACCAATAATAGCAAGTAATAACATGCTAGTTATAATTGTAAATATAACATTTATCCTTTTCGTATAACATGAGGTTGAGGTTTTTATTTTTTTAATTTTTTTAATTCAACGTCATTTTTGCTACAATATATGTAGTTTGAAGTGTTCTACATTGGACAAACAATATTAAATGTTTCTGAACTGTCAATTCGACATAATTGCCAATTCACCTAGCGTTGCTTACATAGAAATCAATGAGCAAGCGAACTGGTGCTCAAGAAGCAAAAGATACCGAGTGCGTGGTACGGTGGTAGCAAACTAGCAATAAAAACATTCAGCAAAAAAAAAAAAAAAAAAGCTCTAGGGTCCGTTTGGATACAGTTTATTTTGTTAAAATGAAAACACTGTAATAAAATAATTTTTAAATGGGTGAATAGTGTCATGAGAGCCATTTTAATATTTTTTTTTCTGAATAAAGTGATTGTGGGTCTGTGAAAAGTACATGAACAATACGTGAATAGTGTGTGAATAGTAACTTTGTCCCAAAATGCATGTAGCAGAAAGAAAAAAAAAAGAAAAAAAAAAAAAAAGAAGAAGAGAAAAAGAAAGCAAACGCAAAACGCAAAATGCCAAATCCAAACACATACTAAAACATGCTCAATATGTATATAAAATAATTGTAGAATAAGATTGATCATAAATTTATTTTTTATTATCTGTTTGTAGTTTATTAAAATTTAAGTTGGTTTAATTTGAAGTTAACCCATAAAGAGAAATTTAAGCATAAATGAAATTTAAGTCTTATAATTTTAAATGTCCATAATATTATTTTTGGTATTTTTTATTAATCTTGTATTTATGTTTTTTGTGTTTTTGAAGCAATAGATATAAAAGTAAAGCAAAATTATATATTTAGTCATGTTTTTAACAAAAGTGAGTTAAGAAAATCTAACTAAGCTAATTTCAAATGGATAAAATGTCAAATTTCAAACCATAGATAAATAACTTAAATTTCGGTAAAACCGTGACTGTAAGATGTGATTTATCCTAAATTAAAATAAGAAGGATTTGAAAATATTGTAATAAATTTTGTCGAGCAGATTTCTTTATTTTTTCTATATATATATGGTACAGAGTACTGACTAGTTGTGACCGCTGAGACTTGTCCTGGGTCCTTACAAGTATTCATTACCAGCATTAGACTTTCCAGTGTCTCTCCCAGGCCAAATCTCTCAGCGGTATTGTTTCCTTTTCGAGAATGGGAAGAACTCCATACTGCGATGCAGATGGCTTGAAGAAAGGCCTGTGGACTCGTGAAGAAGACCAGAAGCTCTTAACCTACATTGAACAACATGGCCATAAATGCTGGCGTTCTTTACCAAAAAAAGCTGGTTTTTTTTTTTTTTTTTTACCATTTATAGCTAAACTCCTTTACATTATTATTATTATTATTATTATTTTTATTTTTGTTCCTTCACTGAAATGTCAAAGCTAGTATTTGGAATTTGCTACAATCGTTTTAGATGCATGAACTATTGTGCATGTGATTAATGGGGTTTTTTTTTTTTTTTTTTTTTTTTTTTTTTTTTTTTTTTCTATAGGTCTTCAAAGATGTGGGAAGAGCTGCAGGCTGAGATGGAATAATTACCTTAAACCTGGTATTAAGAGGGGAAGATTCAGTTTACAGGAAGACAAAACCATCATTCAACTTCATGCTCTTCTAGGCAACAAGTAAAGAAACGTTAATCCTTTCTTCTTCTTCTTCATTTTTTTTTTTTTTTTTTGAATATAAGAAATGTTAATATCTTTGCTACTTTTTTTTTAATTACACTCAATGACAAAAAGAACTTTTATTTTTGTGGGGGGTTTAGGAGAGGTGATGGTTTGCAGACTTGTAGTCTTATTTCTAATTTTTTTAGAAGATAATTCTCATGTAAAACTTACCACTTATTGCTTTGGATGGAAGGTAGTTATCATTTCAAAGTTACTTACGTAGCATGTCTTTTCTTTGAACCTCAGTTTTAAGTATTTTGTGTTCTTTTTTTTAATGAATAATTGTAAATATATGATATAAGCGAATTGAGACAAGATGTATTTATATATCTTAGTCACTTTTTTTTAAGAAATAATTGTAGCCTGATTTTATTGACTTTTTTCAAGTCAAATTAAGGTTTAACTTTTAAAATAAAAGACATAAAAATTGTAACCATAAAAAAAAAAAAATATATATATATATATAGTAAAATTCAAAACTAAATCAATGTATAAAAATTAGAACTAGCACATATTTTATTTTGTTGTGAAGCCTAACTTTGATAACATTCGTGGCAGGAAATACTTGGTTCATAATTGCAATAAAAACTGAAAAAGTAAATAGAAATACAACTATTTTATAAAGATAATAGTATTACCACAAAAGTTGAAAGTCATATTTATTATCATTATAATATTCTTATTAAAAATAATAATTAGTGTTATTAAGTTGAAAATTAAGACTAGCAAATACACAGACAAAAAATATAACAACTACTTAGGTGGAAATGTAGCATGGCATCATTTAAATTTCAAACTTATAACTTTGGGTCCCAAACATCAAACAAGCAAATTATAATACTGAACATATAAGTCAAGTGATTATTTAATATTTTAAATCCCTTGGATTAGTTTACCGAAGTGACTAATTTTCAATTTGGGGGGGGGGGAATATAAAATTTTGTATCTAAACTTTTAAATATATAAATGATTTATTTGTCTAAAACCCGTACGACCAAAGAGTGAGACTTCGTCTTTGTCTTTTATTTATTTATTTGCAATAAGGTTCTATTTGTTTTTGTGTAAATTTTTTTTAGAAAATGTTTTCCTCATCTTCATATCAACGGTAATTATTTTTGATGATCACAAAAAACACTGTGTGTACGTTTGGCAAGATTATTTTAGTCAACTTATTTTACTATTCAGCTTATTTTTGTTACTATTTATAGGTCTTACTGTACTTTTTAGTATTATTCATGAGTTTTACTATACTATTTCAGTTAACTTTTATTTTTATCTACAGTATTTTTAATAATAAAAAAAATTTAATTTCAATAAAATAAGCGGATCTCAAACAGGCCATATATATAAGATTGGAAATGGTGTAAAACATTTTCATCCTCTAGCAAACAGAAACCCACAAAATGACAAGAATCTCCCAAAATGTCCCTTTAAACTTAGGAAATGACTATAAATGACACATGGTTTTCTAGTACTGGAACTACCATGAGCTTTCCTCTTTTACTCATTTTGACATGTGGAGTAGTATTAAATTCAGTTTGATATTTAATTTTGAATTCGAGAGAAAAAAAAAAAAAATTCTCAAAACCTCTAAGTAACTGAAATATATATACCGTAAAATGAATAAAATAAGCCTAAAAGCTCTAAAATGACCTATACACTTTCAAAACATCTAATATAATTAAAATTTCCTATAAAACTACTAAAATAACTAAACTACCCCTATAAACCATCAAAAGGTTGCAAATGCTCCCTGAACCTCTTAGATGATCACGGTATGACTCGAAAGTCACACAAAAGTTAATTTCAAGTTTTATTTTGGAGGTTTCAAATGTTTGTAATTATGCGCATGTGAATGTGTAAGTTTAGAAATTAATAGTTGTTGTTGTTGTTGTTGTTGTTGTTTTTTTTTTTTTTATAATGTATTTGTATACACTTTTTTTTTTTATTTTTTTTTTTATTGTTCTTATTATTGTAATTTTCAATAGTTTTGTTTTGATTGTGCTTAATTTTAAGGGTTTTTTTTTAGGAGATTAATTTTTTAGGTTGATTTTGTTGTTCTGTATTAATATTTTATAGCGGTAAATAATTTTTTTTATCTCCATATATATATATATATATATAAGAGAAATTGTGTGAATTTTTATACAAATCAAATACTAAAAAAATTGTTTTCAAAACATTTTGAAGACAATTTTTTCTTTAAAATGTTTGAAAACGCTTTCAATCGACAGCATTTTCAAGTTAAAAATATTTTACTCCAAAATAAATGAAAAAGTGTAGTTTGTAATGGCAAAATTTCGTATTTTTTTTAGACGTACACCACGCCTGCGTTTGGATAGCAAGTTTTGCTACTAAAAGTAAAGTTGCGTTTTACCATTTTTTTTTTTTTTTTGCCACACTTTGTTGACTTTGGGGGGACAAAATTTACTGTGCGTGAACAGTGTGTGCACTGTTTACGCACTATTCATGCAATATTTAATAATAAAAATAGGTCCCACAATACTATTCACACATTTAAAAATTATTTTGCTACAGTGTTTTCAGCAACAATCAGTTTTTATCAACTTTCAGCAACAATAAGTGCTATCCAAACGGACCCCACATAATAAAACTTCTCATTTTCTTTTTCTTTTTTTCAATATTTTCATCAAATAAGCACCGACATCCCATATCGAAATAGTATGTCTCTAATAAGATACCAACACAGCAGGTGGTCTAATGCCTAGACCTTGGCCAACAAGATTTTGGTCTTCGATTCGAGTCCTCTTGATTCCCACTAATAAGCACGTTGATATATATCTATCTTGCTACCCATCCCCTCCTATTGTTTTTTGTTTTTTGTTTTTGTTCTCTCTAAAAAGAAAAAGAAAAGTCCCTAAGAAGATAAATATGTAGTACATGCACGCGTTTCACGTATACTCCCACTATTTTTCTCCAGGTGGTCTGCCATAACTGCGCACTTGCCAAAGAGAACAGACAACGAGGTCAAGAATTACTGGAACACACATCTAAAGAAAAGGTTAGCCATGATGGGTATTGACCCAGTGACTCACAAGCCAACAAGCACCATCCTTGGCTCGGCAAATGGTGACCCTAAGAAAGCATTAAATCTTAGCCACATGGCTCAGTGGGAGAGTGCTCGTCTTCAGGCCGAAGCTAGACTAGCTAAAGAGTCACAGCTACGCCAACATGAGCCAGGAGATACGACTAACACACTTGCACCACCACGTTGCCTTGACGTAGTAAAAACATGGCAGAGCCTAATGTTAAATTCCATACAAGGTGGTCTTCACAATGGTTCTTTTTGTCTTGGTTTGGGTGACAATGGTGGTGATCTTGAGTCTCCGACATACACATTGAGCTTCTCAAAGAGTGCACAAGCAGCAGTGTCAACTGTGGTATCATCATCAGATTTCAATGGAGTTTTAGGTGCTGATCATATGAATGAAGTATA